>NW_023270062.1:518138-519393 GCF_011800145.1 Mirounga leonina
TTTCAAGAAGAATTAATACCTATTCTTCTGAAACTGTTCCAAAAAATAGAAACGGAAGGAAAACTTCCAAACTCATTTTATGAGGCCAGCATTACCTTGATCCCAAAACCAGACAAAGACCCCATCAAAAAGGAGAATTACAGACCAATATCCCTGATGAACATGGATGCAAAAATTCTCACCAAAATACTAGCCAATAGGATCCAACAGTACATTAAAAGGATTATTCACCATGACCAAGTGGGATTTATCCCTGGGCTGCAAGGTTGGTTCAACATCCGCAAATCAATCAATGTGATACAGTACATTAACAAAGGAAAGAACAAGAATCATATGATCCTCTCAATAGATGCAGAAAAAGCTTTTGACAAAGTACAGCATCCTTTCTTGATCAAAACTCTTCAGAGTATAGGGATAGAGGGTACATACCTCAATATCATAAAAGCCATCTATGAAAAACCTACAGCAAATATTATTCTCAATGGGGAAAAACTGAGAGCTTTCCCCCTAAGGTCAGGAACGCGGCAGGGATGTCCACTATCACCACTGCTATTCAACATAGTATTGGAAGTCCTAGCCACAGCAATCAGACAACAAAAAGAAATCAAAGACATCCAAATTGGCAAAGAAGAAGTCAAACTCTCACTGTTTGCAGATGATATGATACTTTATGTGGAAAACCCAAAAGACTCCACCCCAAAACTGCTAGACCTCATACAGGAATTCAGTAAAGTGGCAGGATATCAAATCAATGCACAGAAGTCAGTGGCTTTCCTATACACCAACAAGACAGAAGAAAGAGAAATTAAGGAGTCCATCCCATTTACAATTGCACCCAAAACCATAAGATACCTAGGAATAAATCTAACCAAAGAGACAAAGGATCTGTACTCAGAAAACTATAAAATACTCATGAAAGAAATTGAGGAAGACACAAAGAAATGGAAAAATGTTCCATGCTCATGGATTGGAAGAACAAATATTGTGAAGATGTCAATGCTACCTAGAGCAATCTACACATTCAATGCAATCCCCATCAAAATACCATCCACTTTTTTCAAAGAAATGGAACAAATAATCCTAAAATTTGTATGGAACCAGAAAAGACCCCGCATAGCCAGAGGAATATTGAAAAAGAAAAGCAAAGCCGGCGGCATCACAATTCCGGACTTCAAGCTCTATTACAAAGCTGTCATCATCAAGACAGCATGGTACTGGCACAAAAACAGACACATAGATCAATGGAACAGAATAG
>NW_023270062.1:519493-520605 GCF_011800145.1 Mirounga leonina
AAAGACAGTCTCTTCAACAAATGGTGTTGGGAAAATTGGATAGCCACATGCAGAAGAATGAAACTGGACCATTTCCTTACACCACACACAAAAATAGACTCCAAATGGTTGAAAGACCTCAATGTGAGACAGGAGTCCATCAAAATCCTAAAGGAGAACACAGGCAGCAACCTCTTTGACCTCAGCTGCAGCAACTTCTTCCTAGAAACATCGCCAAAGGCAAGGGAAGCAAGGGCAAAAATGAACTATTGAGACTTCATCAAGATAAAAAGCTTTTGCAAAGCAAAGGAAACAGTCAACAAAACCAAAAGACAACCGACAGAATGGGAGAAGATATTTGCAAATGACATATCAGATAAAGGGCTAGTATCTAAAATCTATAAAGAACTCATCAAACTCAGCACCCAAAGAACAAAGAATCCAATCACGAAATGGGCAGAAGACATGAACAGACATTTTTCCAAAGAAGACATCCAAATGGCCAACAGACACATGAAAAAGTGCTCAATATCGCTCAGCATCAGGGAAATCCAAATCAAAACCTCAATGAGATACCACCTCACACCAGTCAGAATGGCTAAAATTAACAAGTCAGGAAATGACAGATGTTGGCAGGGATGTGGAGAAAGGGGAACCCTCCTACACTGTTGGTGGGAATGCAAGCTGGTGCAGCCACTCTGGAAAACAGTATGGAGGTTCCTCAAAAAGTTGAAAATAGAGCTACCCTACGACCCAGCAATTGCACTACTGGGTATTTACCCCAAAGATACAAATGTAGGGATCCGAAGGGGTACGTGCACCCCGATGTTTATAGCAGCAATGTCCACAATAGCCAAACTGTGGAAAGAGCCAAGATGTCCATCAACAGATGAATGGATAAAGAAGATGTGGTATATATATATATACAATGGAATATTATGCAGCCATCAAAAGGAATGAGATCTTGCCATTTGCAACGACGTGGATGGAACTGGAGGGTATTATGTTGAGTGAAACAAGTCAAAAAGAGAAAGACATGTATCATATGATTTCACTGATATGAGGAATTCTTAATCGCAGGAATCAAACTGAGGGTTGTTGGAGTGGGGGGTGGGGTGGGAGGGATGGGGTGA
>NW_023270062.1:520705-593802 GCF_011800145.1 Mirounga leonina
TAGTGGGAGGGGAAGAATGAAGCGGGGGAAATCGGAGGGGTAGACGAACCATGAGAGACGATGGACTCTGAAAAACAAACAGGGTTCTAGAGGGGAGGGGGGTGGGAGTATGGGTTAGCCTGGTGGTGGGTATTGAGGAGGGCACATTCTGCATGGAGCACTGGGTGTTGTGCACAAACAATGAATCATGGAACACTTCATCTAAAACTAATGATGTAATGTATTGGGATTAACATAAGAATAAAAAAAAAGTCAAAAAGAAAGTAAAAGTATCGCAAATCAATTACCTCACCTTCCATCTTAAGACACTGTAAAAGAGGGCGCCTGGGTGGCTCAGTTGGTTAAGCGACTGCCTTCGGCTCAGGTCATGATCCTGGAGTCCCTTGATCGAGTCCCACATCAGGCTCCCTGCTCAGCAGGGGGTCTGCTTCTCCCTCTGCCCTCTTCCCCTTGTGCTCTCTGTCTCTTATTCTCTGTCTCAAATAAATAAATAAAGTCTTTAGAAAAAAAAAGACACTGTAAAAGAAGAAACTAAATTTAAAGCAAGCAATAGGAAGTAAATAATAATTAGAGTGGAAATTAATGAAATAGAGAATAGAAAAACAATAGAGAAAATCAATGAAACCAAAATCTGATTCTTTGGAAAATCAACAAAATTGATAAGCCTTCAACTAGAGTGATCAAAGTACAAAGAGAGAAGACTCAAATTATTAGAATCAGAAATAAAAGAGAGATTACTAACAGCCTTACAGAAATAAAAAAGATTATAGAGGTCTATGATGAATAATTGTAAGCCAACAAATTGGAAAACTTAGATGAAAAGGACAAAACTGTCTCAAGGAGAAATAGCTAACCTGACTAGACCTGTAATAAGTGAAGAGATTGAATTAATAATACAAAAACTACCCACAAAGAAAAGTCCAGATCCAGAGAGCTTCAATACTGAATTCTATCAAACATTTAAAGATGAACAATTATTTATAAATTCTCCCAAAAAAATATAAGAGAAGGGAATACTTCCCAACTCATTTCATGAGGCCAGCATTACTCTGATATCAAAGCCAGACAAACACAACACAGGAAAAGTATAGACCAGCATCTCTTATGAAAAGGATTTAAAAATCCTCAAGCAAGGTAATCCAGCATCAGATGAAAAATTATACACCATGACCCAGTGAGATTTATCTCAGAAATGCAAGGCTGGTTTAACATTTGAAAATCAATTAATGTGATACTTCATATCAACAGAATAAAACATAAATTCTCATGATCTGAGTAGATAGATACCAAGTATTTGACAAAATCTCACACCTTTTCATGATATAAACATCCAGAAAACTAGGAATGCAAGGGAACTTCCTTAACCTGATATAGGACATTTATGAAAAACCCATATCTGAAATCATACTTAATGAAGAAAGACGAGATGCTTTTCCCCTAAGACCAGGAACAAAACAGGATGTCTGTTCTCACCACTTCTATTCAACATTGTTCTGGAAGTTCTAGCCAGGGCAATTCAGCAAGAGAATGAATAAAAGTCATCCAGATTGGAGAGGGAGAAATAAAACTCTATTCACAATTGACATGCATTTTTAATAGAGAAAATCCTAAGAAATCGAATGAAAAACTAATAAAACTAATGAGTGAGTTCAAAAAGGTTGATCAACAAGATCAACAAGATCAATATAAAGAAATCAATTATGGGGTGCCTGGGTGGATCAGTCAGTTAGGCATCCAATTCTTGGTTTTGGCTCAGGTCATGATCTCCAGGTCCTAGGAGATCAAGTTCCCAGTGGGGCTCTGCACTCAGCAGGGCATCTGCTTCCCCACTTCCTCTCCCTCTATCCCTCCCCCTGCTAACACCCTCTCTCTTTCTCTAAAATTAATAAATAAATCTTAAAAATAAATTATTATATTTCTATGCACTTGCAATGAAAAAAATCTGGAAATTAAGAAAACAAGCCCATTTACAATAGCATCAAAAATCCTAAAATTTGTAGGGAATCAGAAAAGACCCTGAATCACCAAGGGAATGATGAAAAAGAAAAACAAACCAGGGAACATCACGTTGCCTGACTTCAAGCTATATTACAAAGCTGTGATGACCAAGAGAGCATGGTATTGGCACAAAAACAGACACATAGACCAATGGAACAGAATAGAGTTTCCAGAAATGGACCCTCAACTCCATGGTCAACTAATCTTTGACAAATCAGGAAAAAATATCCAAAGGGAAAAAAAAAAACCAAAAACAAAAAACAGTATCTTCAATAAATGGAAGTGGAAAAATTGGATGGCTACATATAGATGAATGAAACTGGACCATTCCTTTACACCATACACAAAGATAAACTCAAAATGGATGAAAAACCTTAATGTGAGACAGGAATCCTTCAAAATCCTAGAGGAGAACATAGGCAGTGACCTCTTTGACATCGACCACACCAACTTCTTTCAACACAAGTCTCCAAAGGCAAGGGAAACAAAAGCAAAAATGAATTTTTGGGAATTCATCAAGATCAAAAGCTCTGCACAGCAAAGGAAACAGTCAACAAAACTAAGAGGTAACCCACAGAATGGGAAAAGATATTTGCAAATGACATTACAGAAAAAGGGCTGATATCCAAGATCTATAAAGAACTTCTCAAACTCAATACTCAAAAAACTAATAACCCAGTCAAAAAATGGGCAGAAGACGTGAACAGACACTTCTCCAGAAAAGACACAAAGGGGGGTGGAGCAAGACGGCAGAGGTGTAGGAGACCTGGGTTTCGTCTGGTCCCAGGAATTCAGCTGGATAGGGATCAAACCATTCTAAACACCTACGAACTCAACAGGAGATCGAAGAAAAGAATAGCAACAACTCTCTGAATGGAAAAGCGACCACTTTCTGGAAGGCAGGACGTGCAGAGAAGTGAATCCAAGGCGATATTTGGGAGGATAGATGGCTGGGGAGGGGACCTCTGTCTGCCGCTTCTGGCAAGTGATAGAGCCACGGAGCACAAAATCAGAACTTTTAGAAGTAGGCTCACCTGAGGGACGTCGCTCCAGTGGCTAAGTGGGGGGTGGAACCCTAGCGGGACAGTGTGGTCTCAGGACCCTGGGGGTCACAGAAAGACCGGGGGTGCCTGAGTGCAGCAGAGCTCCCAGGTATCGGAGCAGGGAAGCCGGCTGCAGAGATGAAGCCAAGGAGTGGGCTCTCAGCTCAGAGTTACCATAAACAGTGATCCGCAGCACAGTCGGGCCACTGCTCTTCCAGCAGGGATCCAACAAGCAGCAGATCCGGGGAGACTCCCCTTCCTCCCCCGGGAGGAGCGGTGTGGGAGTGCAGTGCAAGGATCTGCTGGGTTTGGAGACTCCACACGGGGTCAGGTGCCAGAGATAGAAACACTCAGTCACAGGCCGGATGAGCATAGAGTGCGGCCCGAAACCAGGGAGATGGGAGTGATTGACTGCTTTTCTCTGGGGGCACACTGAGGAGTGGGGCCCCGAGTTCTCTGCTCCTCCAGGATGGAGATTGGGAGGCCGCCATTTTCACCCTCATCCTCCAAAGCTGTACGGAAAGCTTGCAGGGAACAGAAGTTCCCGAGAGCAAACCAGAGCAGATTACTTAGCCTGGACCTGGCAAGGGCGGGGCAATTCAGCCTCCGGCAAAGACATTTGGGAACCATGGCAACAGGCCCCTCCTCTAGAATATCAGCAAGAACAGCCAGCCAAGACCAAGTTTACTGATCAATGAGAACGGCAGAACTCCAGAGCTAGGGGAATACTGCACATAGAATTCATGTGCATTTTTTACCATGATTCTTTAGTCTTTCAAAGTTAATTTTTTTAACTGTCTTTTTAAAAAACCTTTCTTTTTCCCTTTTTCAAACAACATCTTATCAATCCCTTTTTTGAAAAACATTTTTTATTTTTCATTTTTAGAGTCATATTCTATCCCTTCATAGTAGTTACCCTTATTTTTGGCATATATATATATATATATGTGTTGTTCACTCTTGAAAATTTTGAGATACAGTTTCTTCTAACAGATCAAAATATACCCTAAATCTCTAGTGTATGTCTTTGTTCTAGTCTCCTGCCTGATCACATTCTCTCCCTTTTTTTTTCTTTTTTTAATCCTCTTCTTTCTTTTTTCAACCAACTTCTTATCATCAATTCCTTTTATAAAATCTTTTATAATTTTCATCTTTACAGTCACAGTCCATCCCTTCATTGTATTAACCCTTATTTTTGTATATATATATATATCTTTCTTTAAAATTTTGGGAGACACTTTCTTCTAACAGACCAAAATGCACCCAAAATCTAGTGTGTGGCACTGATCTATGCACCAGCCTGATCATATTTGATCATATTCTGTTTTTTTTTGTTTTGTTTTGTTCTGTTTTTGTTTCTTTTTATCTATTTTTTTTTCTTTTTTCTTTCTTTCCCTTTCTTTTCCCTGGTTTCAGGTCTTTTCTGATTTGTTTACAGTATATTTTCTGGGGACATCATTACCCTGTTAGCATTTTATTCTCTCATTCATCTATTCTCCTCTGGACAAAATGACAAGACAGAAAAAAATCACCTCAACAAAAAGAACAAGAGGTAGTACCGACTGCCAGGGACCTACTCAATACGGACATTAGTACAATGTCGGATCTAGAATTCAGAATCATCACTTTAAAGATACTAGCTGGGCTTGAAAAAAACATGGAAGTTATTAGGGAAACCCTTTCTGGAGAAATAAAAGAACTAAAATCTAACCAAGTTGAAATCAAAAAGGCTATTAATGAGGTGCAACAAAAAATGGGGGTGCTAACTGCTAGGATAAATGAGGCAGAAGAGAGAATTAGTGATATAGAAGACCAAATGATGGAAAATCAAGAAGCTGAGAAAAAGAGAGATAAACAACTACTAGATTACGAGGGCAGAATTCGAGAGATAAGTGATACCATAAGATGAAACAACATTAGAATAATTGGGATCGCAGAAGAAGAAGAAAGAGAGGAGGGGCAGAAGGTATATTGGAGCAAATTATAGCAGAGAACTTCCCTAATTTGGGGAAGGAAAAAGGCATCAAAATCCAGAAGGCACAGAGAACCCCTCTCAAAATCAATAAAAATAGGTCAACACCCCAACATCTAATAGTAAAACTTACAAGTCCCAGAGACAAAGATAAAATCCTGAAAGCAGCTTGGAAGAAGAGATATATAACCTACAATGGTAGAAACATTAGATTGGCAACAGACCTATCCACAGAGACCTGGCAGGCCAGAAAGGACTGGCATGATATATTCAGGGCACTAAATGAAAAAAATATGCAGCCAAGAATACTATATCCAGCTAGGCTGTCATTGAAAATAGAAGGAGAGATAAAAAGCTTCCGGGACAAACAAAAACTAAAGAAATTTGCAAACACAAAACCAGCCCTACAAGAAATATTGAAAGGGATCCTCTAAGCAAAGAGAGAGCTTAAAAACAACATACACCAGAAAGGAACATAGACAATATACAGTAAGAGTCACCTTACAGGCAATACAATGGCACTAACTTCATATCTTTCACTAGTTACCCTGAATGTAAATGTGTTAAATGCCCCAATCAAAAGACACAGGCTATCAGACTGGATTAAAAAACAAGACCCATTGATATGCTGTCTGCAAGAGACTCATTTTAGACCCAAAGACACCCCCAGATTGAAAGTCAGGTAGGGGAAAACCATTTACCATGCTAATGGACACCAAAAGAAAGCTGGGGTGGCAATCCTTATATCAGACAAATTAGATTTTAAACCAGAGACTATAATAAGAGATGAGGAAGGACACTATATCCTACTTAAAGGGTCTATCCAACAAGAAGATCTAACAACAGTAAATATCTATGCCCCTAACATGGGAGCAGCTAATTATATAAGCCAATTAATAACAAAAGCAAAGAAACCCATTGACAACAATACAATAATAGTGGGGGACTTTAACACCCCCCTCACTGAAATGGACAGATCATCTAAGCAAAAGATCAACAAGGAAATAAAGAGTTTAAATGACACACTGGACCAAATGGACTTCACAGATATATTCAGAACATTCCATCCCAAAGCAACAGAATACACATTCTTCTCTAGTGCCCACAGAACATTCACCAGAATAGCTCACATCCTAGGTCACAAATCAGGTCTCAACCAGTACCAAAAGATTGGGATCATTCCCTGCGTATTTTCAGACCAAAATGCATTGAAACTAGAACTCAATCACAAGAGGAAAGTCGGAAAGAACTCAAATACATGGAGGATAAAGAGCATCCAAGTAAAGAATGAATGGGTCAACCAGGAAATTAAAGAAAATTTTTAAAAAATTCATGGAAATAAATGAAAATGAAAACACAACTGTTCAAAATCTTTGGGATGCAGCAAAGCCAGTCCTAAGAGGAAACTATATAGCAATACAAGCCTTCCTCAAGAAACAAGAAAGGTCTCAAATACACAACCTAACCCTACACCTAAAGGAGCTGGAGAAAGAACGGCAAATAAAGCCTAAATTCAGCAGGAGAAGAGAAATAATAAAGATAGAGCAGAAATCAATGAAATAGAAACCAAAAGAACAGTAGAACAGATCAACAAAACTAAGAGTTGGTTCTTTGAAAGAATTAACAAGATTGATAAACCCCTGGCCAGACTTATCAAAAAGAAAAGAGAAATGACCCTAATCAACAAAATAATGAATGAAACAGGAGAGATCACAACCAACACCAAAAAATACAATTATAAGAACATGTTATGAGCAACTATATGCCAGCTATGTTATGCCATGTTATGCCATGTTATGCCAACTATATGCCAAATTAGATAACCTGGAAGAAATGGAGGCATTCCTAGAGATGTATCAACTACCAAAACTGAACCAGGATGAAATAGAACACCTGAACAGACCTATAACCACTAAGGAAATTGAAGCAGTCATCAAAAATCTCCCAACAAACAAAAGCCCAGGGCCAGAGGGCTTCCCAGGGGAATTCTACCAAACATTTCAAGAAGAATTAATACCTATTCTTCTGAAACTGTTCCAAATAATAGAAATGGAAGGAAAACTTCCAAACTCGTTTTATGAGGCCACCATTACCTTGATCCCCAAACCAGACAAAGACCCCATCAAAAAGGAGAATTACAGACCAATATCCCTGATGAACATGGATGCAAAAATTCTCACCAAAATACTAACCAATAGGATCCAACAGTACATTAAAAGGATTATTCATCACGAACAAGTGGGATTTATCCCTGGGCTGCAAGGTTGGTTCAACATCCGCAAATCAATCAATGCAATACAATACATTAATAAAAGAAAGAACAAGAATCATATGATCCTCACAATAGATGCAGAATAACCATTTGACAAAGTTCAGCATCCTTTCTTGATCAAAACTCTTCAGAGTTTTGGGGATAGAGGGTACATACCTCAATATCATAAAAGCCATCTATGAAAAACCTACAGCAAATATCATTCTCAATGGGGAAAAACTGAGAGCTCTCCCCCTAAGGTCAGGAACATGGCATGGATGTCCGCCATCACCACTGCTATTCAACATAGTATTGGAAGTCCTAGCCACAGCAATCAGACAACAAAAAGAAATCAAAGGCATCCAAATCAGCAAAGAAGAAGTCAAACTCTCACTGTTTGCAGATGATATGATACTTTATGTGGAAAGCCCAAAAGACTCCACGCCAAAACTGCTAGAACTCATACAGGAATTCAGTAAAGTGGCAGGATATAAAATCAATGCACAGAAATCAGTGGCATTCCTATACACCAACAACAAGACAGAAGAAAGAAAAATTAAAGAGTCGATCCCATTTATAATTTCACCCCAAACCATAAGATACCTAGGAATAAATCTAACCAAAGAGGTAAAGGATCTGTACTCAGAAAACTAAAATACTCATGAAAGAAATTGAGGAAGACACAAAGAAATGGAAAAACGTTCCATGCTTATGGATTGTAAGAACAAATATTGTGAAGATGTCAATGTTACCTAGAGCAATCTACACATTCAATGCAATCCCCATCAAAATACCATCTACTTTTTTCAAAGAAATGGAACAAGTAATCCTAAAATTTTTATGGAACCAGAAAAGACCCCGAATAGCCAGAGGAATGTGGAAAAAGAAAAGCAAAGCTGGTGGCATCACAATTCTGGACTTCAAGCTCTATTACAAAGCTGTCATCATCAAGAGAGTATGGTACTGGCACAAAAACAGACACATAGATCAATGGAACAGAATAGAGAGCCCAGAAATGGACCCTCAACTCTATGGTCAACTCATCTTTGACAAAGCAGGAAAGAGTGTCCAATGGAAAAGAGACAGTATCTTCAACAAATGGTGTTAGGAAAATTGGACAGCCACATGCAGAAGAATGAAACTGGACCCATTTCCTTACACCACACACAAAAATAGACTCCAAATGGTTGAAAGACCTAAATGTGAGACAGGAGTCCATCAAAATCCCAAAGGATGGGTTAGCCTGGTGATGGGTATTAAAGAAAGCACGTTCTGCATGGAGCACTGGGTGTTATACACAAATAATGAATCATGGAACACTACATCAAAAACTAATGATGTAATATATGGTGATTAACATAACAATAAAAAAGACACACAAATGGCTAACAGACACAAGAAAAAAATGCTCAACATCACTAGCCATCAGGGAAATTCAAATCAAAACCACATTGAGATACCACCTTACACCAGTTAAAATGGCAAAAATTAATGAAACTGGAAACAACAATTTTGGCAAGGATGTGGAGAAAGGGAAACCCTCTTTCACTGTTGGTGGGAATGTAAGCTGGTACAGCCACTTTGGAAAACAGTATGGAGTTTGCTCAAAAAGTTAAAATAGAGCTACCCTACAACCCAACAATTGCACTACTAGGTATTTACCCCAAAGATACAGATGTAGTGAAAGAAGGGGCACATGCACCCCAATGTTCATAGTGGCAATGTCCACAATAGCCAAACTGTGGAAGGAGCTGAGATGTCCTTCAGTAGATGAATTGATAAAGAAGATGCGGTTCATATATACAATGGAATCTTACTCAGCCATCAGAACGGATGAATACCTACCACTTGCATCGACATGGATAGAACTGGAGGGGATTATGCTAAGTGAAATAAGTCAATCAGAGAAAGGTAATTATCATATGGTTTCATTCATATGTGGAGTATAAAGAATAGCATGGAAGACCACAGGGAAAGGGAGGGAAAACTGAATGGGAAGAAATCAGAGAGGGAGAGAAACTGAACATAATAAGAAAAAAGAAAAAAACAACAGGCCCAAAATGTTGTCACTTAGACTGAGTTACCAAACCAGGGCCTAATACCTAGTCTAACTGCAATTTCAACCTCCCCCAGGATTGTAGTATTAGCCAATCAGAATTTTTTTGATTAACAGTGAGTCTGCCACATAGGTCCTATCTATCTCCCAAAGGAAGATGAGGTAATGATAAGACCCCTTGCTTTTCCCACTAAGGGAAAGTGACAGTACCTGGAATAATCTTTTTCCTTTGCTAATAATTTTCTTATCCCACCTTCCTTCTATAAAACCCTTCCATTTTGTATAATTTCTAGGAGCTCCCTCTCCTTCTAGATGGAATCCTGCCCAATTCATGAATAATTAATAAAGCCAATTAGATCTCTCAAATTTGCTCAGTTGAATTTTTATTATTTGACAAAGTCTATTCTTGTGCCATATATATATCCTTGTGACATATATATATGATGGAATATTATTCAGCAAAAAAAATGAAATATTTCCATTTGCAATGACATTGATGGAGCTAGAGAGTATAACACTAAGTGAAATAAGTCACTCAGAGAAAGACAAATACCATATGATTTCACTCATATGTGGAATTTAAGGAACAAGTGAGCAAAGGGAAAAAGAGAGAGAGAGAGAGACAAACCAAGAAACAGACTCTTAACTATAGAAAACAAACTGATGGTTACTAAAGGGGAGATAAGGGGATGAAATAGGTCATGGGGATTAAGGAATGCCCTTGTCATGATGAGCACAGGGTGAGGTATGGAAATGTTGAATTACTATATTGTGCACCTGAAACTAATATAACACTGTATGTTAACTAACTGGAATTAAAATAAAAACCAAAAAAATCTCCAAAACTTCTGTCCTTCAGAGAAAACTTTTAGGAAAGTAAAAATAACTCACAGAATGAGAGGGACTATTTGCAAACCATATATCTGATAAGGGACTTGTATCTAGGATATATAAAGAATTCTTACAATTCAAAAATAAAAAGACAAATAACACAATTTAAAAGAAATGGACTGAAGAGATATTTGTCGAAAGAAGATATGCAAATGGCCAAAAAGCATATGAAAATATGTTTGAAGTCATTAGTCATCAGGGGAATGCAATTCAAAACCGAAGTGAGATAGAGTTTCACACTCACTAAGGTGGCTAGAATCAGTAAGTGTTGCCACGAATGTGGAGAAGTCAAAACCCTCATATTCTGCTGGTGGAAAATTGGTTTTAAAAACAGTCTGAAGTTTCTTCAAACATTTAAGCATAAAGTTACCATATGACCCAACAATTCCACTCCTAAGCATATACCCAAGAGAAATGAAAACATGTCCACATAAAAACTTGTACATGAATGCTTATAGCAGCACTACTTATGATAGCTAAAAGGTGGAAGTAACCCAAATGTCCATAAATTGATAAATGAATAAACAAAATATAGTAATACATATAATAGAATTATTCAGCCATCAAAAGTAATGAAGTACAGATACTTGCTACAGCATGGGCAAAACTTTCAAACATTATGCTAAATGAAAAAAGCCATAAAAGTCCATATAGTGTATGATTCCATTCACACAAAATGTCCCAAACGAGGGAAATATAGACAGAAAGTAGATAAGTGCTTGCTTACACCTGGGAGATGGATTGAAAGTGGAGGAGCTAAGGAGATGATAGATACTAGGGTATGGGGTTTCTTTTTTTTTTTTTTTAAAGATTTTATTTATTTATTTGAGAGAGAGAATGAGATAGAGAGAGAGCATGAGAGGGAGAAGGGTCAAAGGGAGAAGCAGACTCCCTGCTGAGCAGGGAGCCCGATGTGGGACTCGATCCCGGGACTCCAAGATCATGACCTGAGCTGAAGGCAGTCGCTTAACCAACTGAGCCACCCAGGCGCCCTGGGGTTTCTTTTTGAGGTGATAAAAATATTTTAAAATTCACTGTAGTGGTAGTTGCATGTATCTCCAAACATTCTAAAAAACTTTGCATTGTACATTTTAAATGGGTGAATTGTATGGTATGTGAATTGTAGATCAATAAAGCTATTTTAAAAAATGGAAATTCTAAATAAAGTTTTTTAAAGTCTAGGGGTGGGAGCCTCCATAAGCTGGCTCTGGGAAAGTGCTATAACACTGGAGTGCAAAATCAGAACCCTTAGAAATCTGCTCTAGTGAGAGACATCCCTCTCTGGAAAGGGCTCTGGAAATGAAAAGGCAGAATTCTAGGTGGGGCATTGTAGCCTTGGGATACGAGGAACAATAGAGAAAAAGGAGGTTCCTGAACTAGTAGAGTGCCTGAGCAGTGGAGCCAGGAAGCAGGTTATGGTCAGCAAGCCCAAGAAGGGACTATCACATCAGATCACCATAAACCATGAGCTGACCAGTCTATAATCCCTCTTCTCTTGGGCAGCCTGAAAAAATCTGGACCTTACGCCCACAAAGGGGACAAAAACTCACAGAGCAGTAACGGCCTGGAAAGGGCTTTAGAGCAGCACCCAGACATGATCCAGGAGATTTGGGTGCACACGCGAGCCTGAGGCCACTCATGATTTTAGAATCACAAAGGGCAGTGGCACTCCCTGGCCCCTGGGACTACCTCTGAGAGAATTGCTGTGGACAAGCACCGTGGGAGGCTATGGTTTTCAGGAGCCCATACAGAAGTGGAGACTGTTTGTCTTGTAGGGTTTATTAAAGAGGGCAGACTGAATTTTCTGCTCTGGGCCAGAGGTTTGGCTGCAGCCATTTTTGCTCTGATCTTCTGAAGAGGCGTGGAAAGTCCCCAGGGAACAAAAGCCACAGAGAGGACTGGTTTCCAATGAGTCCATCCCCCTGACAGGGGCAGGGCAAATCCGCATAGGCAGGGTTACCTGAGAAACAGTGGGGCAGGCCCCTCCCCAGAAGACAGGCTGGAAGAACAGTTGGACGACAATACTATGGTTCCCATAAGACTGTAAAATCCCAATGCCAGAGGAAAATTGTATAATGAGCTCCAGGTTGGCCTCACGACTTGTTTATTTTTCAGATAAAATTCTTTTTTTTTTCTTTTTCTTATGCTTTTTCTTCTTTTTTCTTTTTACCTTCTCATTTGAACCAGATGTTTATTATATCAGTATATATTTCATAGTCACTTTTTAACTTGCTTTTTTTCACACCTATATTTTTTATAGATATATGCTTCATTTTTGTCCTTTTTTCAGTATTCAATTTTATCTTTCTATATATACAAGTTTTACTTTTCTTGTAGTTTTGGGATGTAGTGTCCTCTAACAAACAGACCAAAATACACCCAGGAACAACGGAAACACCCTGCTTTGTCCACACTGAGAGATTATAGCCCCCCCTTCCCCTCCCCCATACCTTTAACATTTTTTTTTTTAATTTTTCAATTTTATTCTTGTGTTTTATTTTGGCTTTGTTTTTTGGGTGGTGGCTTCTGACCACTCCAGATTTTGCTAGGGTACATCTTGCTTGGGTTGTGGATGATATTTTGGACTCTGCTCATTCACTCAACCATCCCTCCACAGAATGACTAGGAGGAGGAATTCTCAACAAAGAAATGAAACAGAGACAATGTCCTCTGCCACAGAACTAAAGGATATGGATATAAGCAAGATGTCAGAGATAGAATTCAGGATTCAATCATAAAGTCAATAACTAGCCTTGAAAAAAGTATTAGTGACAATATAGAGTCTCTAAGGGCAGAAACGAGATCTAATCAGGCTGAACTAAAAAGTGCTATGAATGAGATGCAGTCTAAACTGAATACTCTAACAGCCAGGGTAAAGGAGGCAGAAGAGAGAATTAGTGATCTAGAAGATAAGCTGATGGAAAAGAAAGAAGCTGAGGAAAACAGAGATTGGCTGTTAGTAGCACATGAAAAAAGGATTGGAGAGATTAATGATGCCATGAAATATTCCAATATCTGAATTATTGGGATCCCTGAGGGAGTGGGTAGAGGGGGGGGGCTAGAAGGTATATTTGAGCCAATCATAGATGAGAACTTCCCTAATCTGGGGAAGGAAACAAGCATTCAAGTCCAAGAAGAAGAGAGGACACTTCCCAAAATTAATAAAAATAGATCAATAGCCTGACATATAATAGTGAAGCTTGCAAATTCTACAGCCAAAGAAAATATCCTGAGAATAGCCAGGGAGAGGGTATTCCTTACATATGGAGGGAGGAACATCAGAATAACATCAGACCGGGTGTTATGCACAAACAATGAATCATGGAACACTACATCTAAAACTAATGATGTAATGTATGGGGATTAACATAAGAATAAAAAAAAAATTCAGAATAACATCAGACCTGTCCACAGAAACCTGGCAAGCCAGAAAGGCCTGGCAAGACATATTCAGGGTACTAAATGAATAAAACATGCAGCCAAGAATACTTTATCTAGCAAGGCTGTCATTCAGAATGGAAGGACAGAAAAAGAGCTTTCATGTGAGGCAGGAACTGAAAGAATATGTGTCCAACAAGCCACCACTGAAAGAAATATTAAGGGGGATTCTCTAAGTGAAGAGAGATCCCAAGAGCTATATAGACCAGAAAGAAACATAGAAAATCTACAGAAACAAGGATTTTACAGGCAATGAAATAGCATTAAATTCATATCTTTCAATAGTTATTCTGAATGTAAATGGGCTGAATACTCTCATCAAAAGACACAGGGTTTCAGATTGGATAAAAAAGCAGGACCCATCCATATGGTGTCTACAAGAGACTCATTTTGAACTTAAAGACACCTCCAGATTGAAAGTGAGGGGATAGGGAACCATTTACCACTGGACATCCCAGATATATACAGAGCATTCCATCCTAAATCAACTCATTCTTCTCAAATGCACATGGAACTTTCTCCAGAATAGACCACATACTGAGTCACAAATAAGGTCTCAAAGGATACCAAAAGATTGAGATTATTCCCTGCATATTTTCAGACCACAATGCTTTGAAACTGGAACTGAACCACAAGAAGAAATTGGCAGGGAACTCAAACACTTGGAAATGGAAGAGCATCTAGCTAGCTAAAGAGTGATTGCATCAACCAGGAAATTAAAGAAGAATTTAAACAATTCATTGAAACTAATGAGAATGAAAACATATTGGACCAAAACCTGTGGGATCCTAAGAGGGAAATATATAGCCATCCAAAGCTCTCTCAAAAAAAATTAGAAAAATCCCAAATGCACAAACTAAACTTACACCTAAAGGGCCTGGAGAGAGAACAGCAAATAAAGCCTAAACCAAGCAGGAGCAGGGAAATAATAAAGATTAGAGCAGAAATCAAAGAAATAGAAACAAAAAACAAATAGTGGAACAGATCAATGAAATTAGAAGCTGGTTATTATTAATAAGATCAATAAACCTCTGGCCAGACTTATCCAAAATAAAAGGGAAAGGACCCAAATTAATAAAATCATGAATGAAAGGGGAGAGATCATGACTAACACAAGTAAATAGAAACAATTATTAGAAATTATTACCAGCAACTATGTGCAAAAAAAATATATATATATCAAGCAATCTGGAAGAAATGGATGCATTCCTGGAAACTTATAAACTACCGAGTCTGAAACAGGAAGAAATAGAAAACCTGAACAGACCAATAACCAGTAAGGAAATTGAAGCAGTAATAAAAAATCTCCCAAAAAACAAGAATCTAGGGCCAAATTGCTTCCCAGGGGAATTCTAACAAACATTTAAAGAAGAAATCATACCTATTCTACTGAAGCTGGTTCAAAAAATAGAAATAGAAGGAAAACATCCAAACTCATTCTATGAGGTCAGAATTAACTTGATCCCAAAACCAAACAAAGACCCCACCCAAAAGAAGAATTACAGACCAATATCCCTGATGAACATGGATGT
The DNA here is from genome assembly GCF_011800145.1 of Mirounga leonina. Lineage (NCBI taxonomy): Eukaryota > Metazoa > Chordata > Mammalia > Carnivora > Phocidae > Mirounga > Mirounga leonina. Next base: position 535,887 of record NW_023270062.1, read on the forward strand.
CAAAATACTCAACAAGATCTTAGCCAATAGGATCCAACAGGTCACTAAAATAATTATTCACCAAAACCAGGCGGGATTTTTTTTCCTGGGATGCAAACGTGGTTCTACATTTGGAAATCAATCAACGTGATAAAGCACATTAATAAAAGAAAAGGCAAGAACCATATGATCCTCTCAATTGATGCAGAAAAAGCATTTGACAAAATACAGCATCCTTTCCTAATTAAAACCCTTCGAAGTATAGGGATAGATGGAACATACCTAATTATCCTTAAAAGCCATCTATGAAAAGCCCACAGCAAATATCATTCTCAATGGGGAAAACTGAGAGCTTTTCCCTTAAGGTCGGGAACACTATAAAGATGCCCTCTCTCACCATTATTGTTCAACACAGTACTAGAAGTCCTAGCCTCAGCAATCAGACAACAAAAAGAAATAAAAGGCATTCAAATTAGCAAAGAGGAAGTCAAATTCTCACTCTTTGCAGATGACGTGATACTTTATGTGGAAAACCCAAGACTCCACACCAAATTTACTAGAACTCATACAGCAATTCAGCAATACAGCAGGATACAAAATCAATGCACATAAATCAGTTGCATTTCTACACACTAACAATGAGACTGAAGAAAGAGAAATTAAGGAATCAATTCCATTTACAATAGCACAGAAACCATAATATATCTAGGAATAAACCTAACCAAAGAGGTAAAGGATCAATACCCTGGAAACTACAGAACACTTATGAAAGAAATGCAGGGAGACACAAAGAAATATAAGAATATTCCATGCTCATGAATTGGAAGAATAAACATTGTTAAAGTGTCTATGCTGCTCATAGCAATCTACACTTTCAATGCAACTACTATCAAAATACCTTTGACATTTTTCACAGAGCTGGAACAAATAATCCTAAAATTTGTATGGAACCAGAAAAGACCCCAAATTGCCAGGGGTATTTTTAAAAAGAAAACCCAAGCTAGGGGCATCATGGGCAATATAGCCCTTCAAGCTATATTACAAAGCTGTGATCATCAAGACAGCATGGTACTGGCACAAAAACAGACACATAGATGAATGGAACAGAATAGAGAGCCCAGAAATGGACCGTCAACCCTATGGTCAACTAATCTTGACAAATCTGGAAAGAATATCCAATGGAAAAAAGACAGTCTCGGGGCGCCTGGGTGGCTCAGTTGGTTAAGTGACTGCCTTCAGCTCAGGTCATGACCCTGGAGTCCCAGGATCGAGTCCCACATTGGGCTCCCTGCTCTGCGGGGGGTCTGCTTCTCCCTCTGACCCTCTTCCCTCTCGTGCTCTCTGTCTCTCATTCTCTCTCTCAAATAAATAAATAAAAATAAAATCTTAAAAAAAAAAGACAGTCTCTTTGATAAATGGTACTAGGAAAACTGGATAGCTATGTGCAGAAGAATGACGTTTCACTATTCTCTTTCACCATACACAAGGATAAACTCTAAATGGATGAAAAACCTTCAATGTGAGACAGGAATCCATCAAAATCCTAGAGAACATAGGCAGTAACCTCTTTGACATCAGCCACAGCAACTTCTTTCAAGATTCATCTCCCAAGGCTAGTGAAACAAAAGCAAAAATGAACTTTTGGGAATTCATCAAGATAAAAAGCTTCTGCACAGCAAAGGAAACAGTCAACAAAACAAAGAAGCAACCCACAGAATGGGAGAAGATATTTGCAAATGACACTACAGATAAAGGGCTTGTATCCAAGATCTACAAAGAACTTCTCAAACGCAACACCCAAAAAACAAATAATCAAGTAAAAAATGAGCAGAAGACATGAACAGACACTTCTCTGATGAAGACATATGAATGGCTAAGAGAAACATGAAAAAATGCTCCATATCACTTTGCATGAGGGAAATAGAAATCAAAACCACAATGCGATACCACATCACGTCAGTTAGAATGGCAAAAATTAACAATACAGGAAACAATAAATGTTGGCCAGGATGTGGGGAAAGGAGAACCCTCTTACACTGTTGGTAGGAATGCAAGCTAGTACAGCCACTGTAGAAAACAGTATAGGGGTTCCTCAAGACGTTAAAAATAGAGCTACCCTATGATCCAGCAATTGCACTACTGGCTATTTACCCCAAAGATACAGATGTAGTGAAAGAAGGGGCACATACACCCCAATGTTTATAGCAGCAATGTCCACAATAGCCAAACTGTGGAAGGAGCGGAGATGTCCTTCATCAGATGAATAGATAAAGATGATTATCTATCTATCTATCTATCTATCTATCTATCTATCTATCTATCTATCTATCTATCTATCATCTATCTATCTATCATCTATATCTATCATCTATCTATCTATAATGGAATATTACTCAGCCATCAGAAAGGATAATACCTACCATTTGCATCAACTTGGATGGAACTTGAGGGGATTATGCTCAGTGAAATAAGTCAAGCAGAGAAAGACAATTATCATATGGTTTTACTCATATGTGGCACAGAAAGAATAGTGTGGAGGAGCACATGGGAAGGGAGGGAAAACTGAATGGGAAGAAATCAGAGAGGGAGACAAACCATTAGAGACTCTGGACCCCGGGAAACAAACTGAGGCTTACAGAAGGGAGTGGGGTGGAGAATGGGGTAACCAGGTGAAGGGTATTAAGGTGGACAGATGTTGTGATGAGCACTGGGTGTTATCCACAACTAATAAATCATTGAACACTACATCAAAAACTAATGATGTACTGTATGTTGGCTAACTGAACATAATAAAAAATAAAGTCTAGGGGTGTCTGGTTGGCTCAGTCAGTTAAGCATCTGCCTTCTGCTCAGGTCATGATCTCAGGGTCCTGGGATCAAACCCTGCCTCTGCTTCGGGCTCCTTGCTCAGCAGGGAGTATGCTTCTCTCTCTCTCTCTGCTCCCCGCCCCCCATACTCTCTTGTGAGTGCTCTCTCTCTTTGTCTCTCTCAAATAAATAAATAAATAAAATATTTTTAAATAAGTTGTTAAAGTGTAGGATGGACTGCATGTGTTCCACATTGAAATGCAAATGTAGCCATCCCAGGCCTCCCCTATTAGCTTTCTCTGGTTCATCTTTCAATTATGGTTTGTGTATGAGCCTGAGAAAGAATCAGAGGAAAGTCCTTGAAAGGATTATAATGCTCAATGATTGCTTAACCATTTGTTATATAATTGGGTTAAAGGTGGCCTCCATATATTGGCCCAATATTGTTTAATTCTTTTTTTTTAAAGATTTTATTTATTTATTTGACAGAGAGAGAGAATAGTGAGAGCAGGAACACAAGCAGGGGGAGTGGGAGAGGGAGAAGCAGGCTTCCTGCCGAGCAGGGAGCCCAATGTGGGACTCGATCCCAGGATTCTGGGATCATGGCCTGAGCTGAAGGCAGACGCTTAACGACTGAGCCACCCAGAATTCTGAGACTGTTCCAAAGCCCGCTATCATCATACTCAATATGTTACATGTCTGGTTGTTTTAAACATAGCCCAAATAGCATATTTTAGGTCATTTAGAGTGTGCCTACTTTGCATACCCTAGAAAACTGAATTCAATATCTGCCAGCTATAAAAGACTCCAAGACACTGCTGTCTTCAGAGTTCTCAAAGACTCCCCATTCTGCTGCTGAGCAACATGACCTATGCAATAAGCTTCCCCTCTGATCCCCCTCCCCCTTGTCTTCCTCCCCTTATGTCTTATGGACCTTCGCCATTGCCTCTGCAATGTCTCATGCTGTGAAGGACTTCCTTTAGCATTCAATCTGCCAAAAGCTACCCAAATAAAGTTCATAGTGTGCTATTGTCATACATATTTTTAAAATCTTGATCAGTCCTGAAATTCCTTGTATTTGCTATACCTTCCAGCTTGACTCATTAGTAGACTCACATTGGAAGTATGCTTTGAACCCACCTGCGGACCCAGGTGGCTCCTTCCTATCAAGGAACTGTTAGCTCAAATGTCACCTCCTTAGAGAGGCTTTCCATGATCCTCTAACATCCTTCCCATCCCCAGAGCCACTTACCTCTAGTTGTAATTATCTTGTTACTTATTTCATTTGTCTCTCTCCACTGGGAAATCAATTCCAGGAGGGTAAGGATTTTGTTTGTCATGTTTGCTGCTCTATCTCCAGCAACCATATTGGAAGTACAAATTGAAAGTACCCAATAAAGATTTTTTTTAGTTAATTAAAAAATGGTTGGAATATCAAGTTTTGTGGGGTTCAGCTAAATCATACTAATAGGGGAATTTATACCATTAAATGCCCATATTATAAAAGAAGGAAGGTCTTCTATCAATGACCTTACCTTCTACCTTAAGAAACTAGAAAAAAGAACAAATTAAACTCAAAGTAAGCAGAAGAAAGGAAAGCTTTTTTTTTTTTTAATTTGAAGATCGATAATACACTGATCCCTCAGTTCCAGTGTGTGTGTGTGTGTGTGTGTGTGTGTGTGTGTGTTGTGAGGGAGGGAGTTTCCCCATGCATCCAAGCAATTCTGCAACCCCCAGCTGAAAGTGTTACAATTCAACTCAATTCTGACACTATATACCTGGAAATAGCATCATATCCCACAGGTTAAGAGCTTAGTCCCACAAGACTGTGCCCCTTCCCCAGCCACTTTAGATGTCAGTCACAAGACCAGGTTATCACTTGTGCTTCTGACTGACTGGCCATAGAAGTCCAAATGATACCCTTCTCATTGGTTTTGATTAATTTGTTAGAGCAGCTCACAGAGCTCAGAGAAACATTTTACTTACTAGATTACTGTTTATTATTATAAAAAGATATAATTCAGAAACAGCAGTATGAAAGAGATACATAGGGAAAGGTACAGGGAACGAGTGAAGACCTTCCAAGCCCTCTCCAAGCATGCCAAGCATGTCACTCTCCCCAAATCTCCACATGTTCACCAACCTGCAACCCAGTCTTTTGGGTTTTTATGGAGATTAAATCACAAAGATATGATTGATTAAATCATTTTTCATTGGTGATTGATTCAATCTACAACCCCTCCCCTCTCCCCCAGGGGAGTGGGACTGAAAGTTCCAATCCTCTAATTACATGTTTGATTCTTCTGTTAAAGAGTCCCCATCCTTAGGTGACTTCTGAAATTCACCTCATTAACCTAACAAAAGACACCTTTATTGCTCTCATCCCTTAGGGAATTCCTAGGGTTTTAGGACCTCTTTGCCAGGAATAGGAAAAAGATCAAATACATATTTCTTATTATAAATCACAATATCAAAATCAATAATACTTATTAAACTCTGGCCATAATGGCCAGGAAAAAAGAGAGAATATCCAAATTATCAGAAATATACCAGAACATACCAACATCAGAAATGAGATCGGTAGCATCACTACAAAAGCTACACATATTAAAACAATAAGAAAATATTAGGAACAACTTTATGCCAATAAATTAGACAACTTAGATGAAAATAATAAACTCCTTGACAAGAAACACAAACTACCAAAGTTCACTCAAGAAAAAATAGCTTGTATAACCCCTGAATGGACACATATGGTAGGATTCTGGGACTTCTTTTCTTTTCTTTTTGTTTCTAAAATGTGGATCTGAAAAGTATGAGAGAAAGAACATCGAATCTAGGGCTTACTAGATGTGTGTGTTAGACAAAGCTCTGCCATTAACTAGATTTTTTTGAGACCTAGGGCAGGTTGAAACCTCTCAACCCTCAGTTTTCTCTTCTGGTTAGTGGGGATTGTTGTGAAGGTTGTTTTGATGATTAAATAAAATGATGAAAATGCAAGGTACTTGGTCAGGTATAAGATCTAGTAAAAACTGGAGCTGCTACTTTGACTGAATACTTTGTGTTGGAAAATGAGGTAATTTCTCAGTTCTCTTAGTGATAAAATCAGAGCTCTGGTGATGGGTTTTTGAAAATATCCACTGAAGCAGTGTTATTTGTTCAAGTATAGTAGTAACAGCTGTAATCACAATCAGATTTTTAAAGCTCTTTTATTTGATAGAATAAAGCCCTTCAGAGGACTGTGCTAGCTATATACCATGCTCCTGAGGTTAAAAAAATGGACAAAGTTTCTTTTTATTTATTTATTTATTTTAGGATCACATTTTGATGAGTTTTAATAGACATATACACTTGTATAATCACTATCACAATAAAGATATGGAATATGCCTATTGCCAAAACGGCCCATTGTGTATAATGTTTGGTTCCCTTCTTCCTCCCCCCTCCAGGGCAAAAGCTCTTACTAGGTTCTAGATGGGAAAACTGAGACTCTAAGAGATAAGAATAAACCCCTTTCTCTGGAGGAGAGGCTCCAACTGTAATTCCTGGAGTTACTTCATTACCTATTCAAGTCTTCTTCATGTCAACACTTAGTCACCTCCCATGCAGTTTAAGGCCATTTATCCTTGGTTAAAATTCAATGGAAAAGTTGTGTTTGTTCCACAATTTGCTGAGCCCCTCTTCCGTTTGCTATATCCTAGAGTTTTACCCCTCCCTCCACCTCTCATTCCTCTTCTTGGGGTCCCATCTGCCAACATCTGCTAATAGTAGACACACCCTGAATGCTCTCCTACACTCACATATTTCCATGGAAACCAGACCAAAAATCAAACTAGAAAGATAACACGAAATGTATGGTTGCTTTAGTCATACTACCCAACTTCTGTCAGGGCTCAGTAGAGCATTGGGTGCTGGGTGCTGTGGTCTAGGTTTGATTGAAATTAAATGGATTTCAGTCACAATTTTAATAACTCAGTTGGAGCCTTATTTAATATTTTCCTCTGAAAATAGTGCCTTTTTGTTTCTCGATATTCTCATAATACATATGGATTGTTCACAACCCAGCACTAGATATGGTTTCCGTTGTTAGTGGTATACACAAGACATCTATAAGCAATGATTTATTTTGGAACTAATTCAGGAAACCAGAAGATTGATGTTATTTTACTGACAAAGTGATTCAACACAGGTACTTTTAAAGTCAACAGGGCTAAACCAGATCCACTCCTAGATTTGGGGGCAACTAAAATGTAGTACTTTTAAAAAGTAACTAGATGTTTAATAATGCAGATATTTAAATTAAATCTTTTTTATGTATAAAACTCATATAAAGGGGAGGGGGGAAAGATGGCAGAGGAGTAGCGGACCCTATTTCAACTGGTCCCCAGAATTGAGCTGGATATCTACCAGACCACTCTGAGCACCCATGAAACCAGCCTGAAATGTAAGAAGATCTGGATCTCTACAAACAGAATATTGCAGGCAGTTGGTTTTGAGGTACGAAGCAGAGAGCCGTGATTCTGTGGGCAGATATCGGAGGATAAACGGAGGCGGGAGGGTGCCTGGACGTGGGGATCCTACACTGATGGTGAGTGACAGCCTCGTGCACTAGGATGGGGCACAGACTCGCAGACCGGTAGCAACGGGAAAGAACTTTAGGGCAGCCCCTGGGGTGGAAAACCAGACCAGAGGGGTCGCGCACACGCGAACTGGAGGCCCCCTGGACAGAAACCAGAGCAACGGCCATGGGCACGCGAATTGCAGCCTCGGAGACAGAAACCTGGTGCGCTGGGGTCCCGCCGGTGAACTGCAATCCCCGGGAGTGGAAACCCCAAGCGCGGAGTCGTGCCCGCGTGAATTGGGAGTGGCTGACAGTTTTAGAAGCATAAAGGGCAGAGACGGGCCCTGACCTGGAGGCAGGACTGGGAGCGCTGCGGAGGGGCGCACAACCCAGGACGCTGTAGTTTATAGCAGCAGGGACAGAAACAGAGAAAGTGTGGCCTGGAGAGCTCACTGAAGAACAGACTGAGGTCTCTCTGCTCTGAGGCAGAGGGTTGGAAACGGTCTCTTCTGCTCTGACTCACGGAAGAGATGCGGAAAAGCCACCAGGGAAAGGCACCCAAAGAACAAAAGTCCCAAAGACTGATTCCCACTGAGCCCATCCCCCACCACAGGGGCACAGGGCAACTCCGCCCAAACAGGGTTGCCTGAGTAACAGTGCGGCAGGCCCCTCCCCCAGAAGACAGGCTGGGAAAAGAAGAGGCCAGCAACCCTAAGATCCCAAGAAAACAGGTGCATCTTGCTTGGGTTCTGGTCAATAATTTGGACTCTATACATTCCCTCAACCACCCATCAACAGAATGACTAGGAGGAGGAGCCCCCAAAACAGAAAAGACTCAGAGATTATGACTTATGCTGCAGATTTACAAATGGATGCAGATATAACCAAGATGTCAGAGATGGAATTCAGGCTAGCAATTGTGAAGACAATGGCTAGAATGGAGAAATCAATTAATGGCAACATAGATTCTCTAAGGGCAGAAATAAAAGGGGAATTGGCAGAACTGAAAAATGCTATCAATGAGATCCAATCCAATCTAGATAATCTAACAGCTAGGGTAACTGAGACAGAAGAGAGAATAAGCGATCTGGAAGACAGTATAATAGATAAAAAGGGAAAAGAGGAGGCCAGGGAAAAACAACTCAGAATCCATGAAAATCGACTGAGAGAAATAAGTGACACCATGAGGCGTTCCAATGTCAGAATAATTGGAATCCTGGAGGGAGTGGAGAGAGAGGGCTAGAAGATGTATTTGAGCAAAGCGTAGCTGAGAACTTCCCTAATCTGGGGAATGAAACAAACATTAGAGTCCTACAGGCAGAGAGGACCCCTCCTAAGATCAAGGAGAACAGGCCAACACCCCAGGATGTAATAGTAAAACTTGCAAATCTTAGAACCAAGGAAACCATCTTTTTTTTTTTTAAAGATTTTATTTATTTATTTGAGAGAGAGAATGAAAGAGAGAGAGAGCATGAGGGGGGGAGTGTCAGAGGGAGAAGCAGACTCCCCGCCGAGCAGGGAGCCCGATGCAGGACTCGATCCCGGGACTCCAGGATCATGACCTGAGCTGAAGGCAGTCGCTTAACTGACTGAACCACCCAGGCGCCCCCCAAGGAAACCATCTTAAGGGCAGTTAGGGGGAAGAGATTCCTTACATACAGAGAGAGGAACATCAGAATCATGTCAGACCTATCCACAGAGACCTGGCAAGCCAGAAAGGCCTGGCAAGACATATTCAGGGTGCTAAATGAGAAGAACATGAAGCCAAGAACACTTTATCCGGCAACGCTTTCATTTAGAATGGATGGAAAGATGCAGAGCTTCCACGACTGGCAGAAGTTGAAAGAATATGTGACCACTAAGCCGGCCCTGCAAGAAATATTAAGGGGGGTTCTATAAAAGGAGAAAGACCCCAAGAGTGATCTACAACAGAAATTTACAGGGACAATCAATAAAAACAACGTCTTCACAGGCAACATGATGACAATTAATTTATATCTTTCAATAATCACTCCCAATGTGAATGGCCTAAACGCTCCCATAAAATGGCACAGGGTTGCAGATTGGATAAAAAGACAGGACCCATCCATATGCTGTCTACAAGAGACTCATTTTGAACCTAAACATACATCCAGACTGAAAGTGAAGGGATGGAAATCCATCTTCCATGCCAGCGGACCTCAAAAGAAAGCTGGGGTAGCAATTCTTCTATCAGACAAATTAGATTTTAAACTAAAGTCTTTAATAAGAGACACAGAAGGACACTGTATCAGTCTTAAAGGGTCTACCCAACAAGAAGATCTAACAATTGTAAATATCTATGCCCCCAACATGGGAACAGCCATATACATAAGCCAACTGTTCACCAAAATAAAGAGTCATATTGATAACAATACGTTAATTCTAGGAGACCTCAATACTCCACTCTCAGCAATGACAGATCATCTAAGCAGAAAATCAACAAGGAAACAAGAGCTTTGAACGATACATTCGACCTTATAGATATTTACAAAACATTCCACCCTAAAACAACAGAATACTCATTCTTCTCAAGTGCACATGGAACTTTCTCCAGAATAGACCATATACTGGGTCACAAATCAGGTCTCAACCGATACCAAAAGATTGAGATTATTCCCTGCATATTCTCAGACCACAATGCTCTAAAACTGGAACTCAATCACACACACACACACACACACACATACGCACACACACACAAAAATTGGCAGAAATTCAAACACTTGGAAGCTAAAGACCACTCTGCTCAAGAATGTTTGGGTCAACCAAGAAATCAAAGAAGAACTTAAAAAATTGATGGAAATCAATGAGAATGAAAACACATCTGTCCAAAACCTAGGGGATACTTCAAAGGTAGTCCTAAGGGGGAAATACATAGCCATCCAAGCCTCACTCAAAAAAAATAGAAAAATCCTGAATTCACCAACTAACTCTACATCTTAAAGAACTAGAGAAAAAGCAACAAATGAAGCCTAAGCCATGCATTAGAAGAGAAATAATAAAATTAGAGCAGAAATCAATGAATTAGAAACCAGAAACACAGTAGATCAGATCAACGAAACTAGAAGTTGGTTCTTTGAAAGAATTAATAGGATTGATAAACCAATGGCCAGACTTATCCAAAAGAAGAGAAAAAGGACCCAAATTAATAAAATCATGAATGAAAGGGGAGAGATCACGACTAACACCAAGGAAATAGAAAAAATTATTAGAAATTATTATCAACAATTATATGCCAATAAACTGAGCAATCTGGATGAAATGGAGGCCTTCCTGGAAACCTATAAGCTGCCAAGACTGAAACAGGAAGAAATTGACAACCTGAATAGGCTAATAACCAGTAACGAGATTGAAGCAGTGATCAAAAACCTCCCAAAAAACAAGAGTCCAGGGCCTGATGGATTCTCTGGGAAATTCTACCAAACATTCAAAGAAGAAATAATACCTATTCTACTGAAGCTGTTTCAAAAAATAGAAACAGAAGGAAAACTTCCAGACTCATTCTATGAGGCCAGCATTACCTTAATCCCCAAACCAGGGAAAGACCCCATCAAAAAGGAAAATTTCAGACTGATATCCCTGATGAATATGGATTCCAAAATCCTCAACAAAATCCTAGCTAATAGGATCCAACAATGCATGAAAAGGATCATCCACCACAACCAAGTGGGATTTATCCCCGGGATGCAAGGGTGGTTCAATATTCGCAAATCAATCAATGTGTTAGAACACATTAATAAGAGGAGGGAGAAGAACCATATGGTCCTCTCAATTGATGCAGAAAAAGCATTTGACAAAATACAACATCTTTTCCTAATTAAAACTCTCCAGCGTATAGGGATAGAGGGAACATTCCTCAAGCTCATAAAATCCATCTATGAAAAACCCACAGCGGATATCATCCTCAATGGGGAAAAGCTGAGAGCTTTCCCTTAAGATCAGGAACACGTCAAGGGTGCCCACTCTCACCACTGTTGTTCAACATAATACTAGAAGTCCTAGCAACAGCAATCAGACAACAAAAAGAAATAAATGTATTCAAATTGGCAAAGAAGAAGTCAAACTCTCTCTCTTCATATATGTCATGATACTTTATGTGGAAAACCCAAAAGACTCCACCCCCAAATTACTAGAACTCATCCAGCAATTCAGTAACGTGGCAGGATACAAAATCAATGCACAGAAATCAGTTGTTTTCTTATACACTAACAATGCAACTGTAGAAAGAGAAATTAAAGAAACGATTCCATTTACAATAGCACCAAAAACCATAAGATACCTCAGAATAAACCTAACTAAAGAGGTAAAGGAGCTATACTCTAGGAACTACAAAACACTTATGAAAGAAATTAAAGAAGACACAAAAAGATGGAAAAATATTCCATGCTCATGGATCGGAAGAATAAACATTGTTATAATGTCTATGCTACCTAGAGCAATCTATAGCTTCAATGCCATCCTGATCAAAATTCCAATGACATTTTTCAAAGTGCTGGAACAAACAATCCTAAAATTTGTATGGAATCAGAAAAGACCCTGAATGGCCAAGGAAATGTTGAAAAAGAAAAACAAAGCTGGGGGCATCACGTTGCCCGATTTCAAGCTATATTACAAATCAGTGATCACCAAGACAGCATGGTACTGGCACAAAAACAGACATACAGACCAATGGAACAGAATAGAGAACCCAGATATGGACCCTCATCTCTATGGTCAAATAATCTTTGACAAAGCAGGAAAAAACATGCAATGGAAAAAAGACAGTCTCTTCAATAAATGGTGCTGGGAAAATTGGACAGCCACATGCAGAAGAATGAAACTCGACCATTCTCTAACACCACTCACAAAGATAAACTCAAAGTGGATGAAAGACCTCAATGTGAGACAGGAATCCATCCAAATCCTAGAGCAGAACATAGGCAGTAACCTCTTTGACATCGCCCACAGCAACTTCTTTCAAGATACATCTCCAAAAGCTAGTGAAACAAAAGCAAAAATGAACTTTTGGGACTTCTTCCAGATCAAAAGCTTCTGCACAGCAAAGGAAACAGTCAACAAAACAAAGAAGCAACCCACAGAATGGGAGAAGATATTTACAAATGACACTGCAGATGAAGGGCTGGTATCCAAAATCTATAAAGAAGTTCTCAAACTCAACACCCAAAAAACAAATAATCAAGTCAAAAAGTGGGCAGAAGAGATGAACAGACACTTCTCTGAAGAAGACATACAAATGGCTAACAGACACATGAAAAAATGTTCATCATCATTAGCCATCAGGGAAATCCAAATCAAAACCACACTGAGATACCACCTTACACCAGTTAGAATGGCAAAAATGGGCAGGGAAAGAAACAACAAATGTTGGAGAGGTTGTGGAGAAAGGGGAACCCTCTTACACTGTTGGTGGGAATGCAAGGTGTTACAGCCACTTTGGAAAACAGTGTGGAGGTTCCTCAAAAATTTCAAAATAGAGCTACCCTATGACCCAGCAATTGCACTGCTGGGTATTTACCCCAAAGACACAGATGTAGTGAAAGGAAGGGCCATATGCACCCCAATGTTCCTAGTAGCAATGTCCACAATAGCCAAACTGTGGAAAGAGCCGAGATGCCCTTCAACAGATGAATGGATAAAGAAAATGTGGTCCATATATACAATGGAATATGACTCAGCCATCAGAAAAGATGAATACCCAACTTTTACATCAACATGGATGGAACTAGAGGAGATTATGCTAAGTGAAATAAGTCACGCAGAGAAAGTCATTTATCATATGGTTTCATTTATTTGTGGAACATAAGGAATAACATGGAGGACATTAGGAGAAGGAAGGGAAAAATGGGCGGGGGGAATTGGAGGGAGAGATGAACCATGAGAGACCATGGACCTGAGAAACAAACATGGTTTTAGAGGGGAGGAGGGAGGGCGGATTGGTTAGCCCGGTGATGGGTATTAAGGAGGGCATGTACTGCGTGGAGCATTGGGTGTTATACGAAAGCAATGGATCGTGGATCACTACATCAAAAACTAATGATGTATTGTATGGTGACTAACATAACATAATAAAATTAAAAACTACAAAAAAACCTCATAAAGCTACCTTACTTCTTCAATAATTTAGTGGAATGAAGCATTCCATAGAGGTGAGCTATCCAGACAATTGGAACAAACCCAAATCAATACTGAAACCTTTAAAATATGTCTTTTTTTATTTGAAAGACTATTTAAATATTTATTACACGTTTCTCTGACTTTCTAAACAAAATTTGTTTGACTTAAATTCACCTTTTATTGAAGAATTTTTTCAAACTTTGGGAGATTTATTTGTTTGTTTTAAAGTTTTTATTTAAATTCCATTTAGTTAATATACAATGTAATATTAGTTTCGGGCGTGCAGTGTAGTGTTCAACACTTCCATACAACACCCCATGCTCATCACAACACGTGCACTCCTTAATCTCCATCATCTATTGAACTGATTGCCCCACCCTCTCCCCTCTGGTAATCATCAGTTTGTTCTCTACAGTTTCTTGGTTTCCCTCTCTCCCTCATTTTCCCCTTTGGTCATTTATCTTGTTTCTTAATTTCCACCTGTGAGTGAATTTATATGGTATGTCTTTCTTTGACTGACTTATTTCACTTAGCATAATACTCTCTGGCTCCAGAGAAAATCATGCCATTTGTCATTCCAAATGGCACGATTTTCATCCCTTTTATGGCTGAGCAATATTCCATTGTATGTATGTGTGTGTGTGTGTGTGTGTGTGTGTGTGTGTGTATAAATTCTTTATCCATTCTGATGGACATTTGGGCTCTTTCCATGATTTGCGTGCTGTAGATAATGCTGCTATAAACATTGGGGTGCATGTATCCCTTTGAATTAGTAATTTTGTATTATTTTGGCAAATACTTAGTAGTACAATTGCTGGATAATAGGACACTTCTATTTTTATCTTTCTGGGGAACCTCCATACTGTTCTCCTGAGTGGCTGCACCAGTTTGCATTCTCACTGACAGCGTAATAGAGTTCCCCTTTTTCCACATCCTTGCCAACACGTGTTGTTTCTTGTGTTGTTAATTTTAGCCATTTTGACTGATGTGATGTGGTATCTTATTGTGGTTTTGATTTGTAATTCCCTTATGGCAAGTGATGAGGAGCATTTTTTCATGTGTCTGTTGGCCATTTGTATATCTTCTTTGGAGAAATGTCTGTTCATGTCTTCTGCCCATTTCTTTCTTTTTTTTTTTTTATTTGAGAGAGACAGAGATAGAGAGAGAGAGCTCGAGCAGGAAGGAGGGGGAGAAGCAGACACCCCATGGAGCAGGGAGCCTGATGCGGGGCTCGATCCCAGGACCCCAGGATCATGACTTAAACCAAAGGGAGATGCTTAACGACTGAGCCACCCAGGCGCCCCAAGTGTTCTGTGGTTTTTAGAGTATAGATACTTTACCTCTTTGGTTAGGTTTATTCCTAGATATCTTATGGTTTTTGGTGAAATTGTAAATGAGATCAATTTCTTAATTTCTCTTTCTTCAGTCTCATTATTAGTGTGTAGAAATACAACTGATTTCTGTGCATTGATTTTATATCCTGCCACAACGCTGAATTCCTGTGTGAGTTCCAGCAAATTTGGTGTGGAGTCTTTTGGTTTTTCCACATAAAATATGTCATTTGCAATGAATGAGAGTTTAGCTTCTTCTTTGCCAATTTGAATGCCTTTTATTTCTTTTTGTTGTCTGATTGCTGAGGCTAGGAATTCTAGTACTATGTTGAATAAGAGTGGTGAGAGTGGGTATTCTTGTCATGTTCCTGACCTTAAGGGAAAAACTCAGTTTTCCCCATTGAGAATGATATTCTCTTTGTGTGTTTTTAGATAGCTTTTATGATACTGAGGTATGTTCCCTCGATCCCTACACTGTAGATAATGTTAATCAAGAAAGAATGCTGTATTTTGTCAAATGCTTTTACGGCATCAATTGAGAGGATCATACATCTCTTGTCTTTTCTTTTATTAATGTGATGTATCACATTGATCAATTTGCGAAAGTTGAACTCCCCTTGCAGCCCAGGAATAAATCCCATTTGGTTGTGCTGAATAATCCTTTTAATGTAGTGTTGTATCTTATAGGCTAGTATCTAAATGAAAATACAGGCATCTGTGTTCATCAGGGATATTGGTCTGTAATTCTCCTTTTTGATGGGGTCTATGTCTGGTTTGGGGTAATGCTGGCTTCATGGAATGGGTTTGGAAGTTTTCTGTCCATTTCTATTTTTTGAAATAGCTTCAGAAAAATAGGTATTAGCTCTTCAATAAATTTTTCTTAGAATTCTGCAGGGAGACCATCTGATCCTGGACTCTTGTTTCTTGGGAGATTTTTGATTACTGCTTCAATTTCCTTGTTGGTTATGGGACAGTTCAGGTATTTTATTTCTTTCTGTTTCATTTTTGGTAGTTTATACAAACTACGGAATACATCCATTTCTTCCAGATTGTGTAATTTGTTGGCATATAATTTCTCATAATATGATTTTCAAATTGTTTGTATTTCCTTGTTTTTTGGTCATAATCTCTCCTGTTTCATTCATGATTTTATTAATTTGGGTCATTTCTATTTTTATTTTGGTCTGTCTAGCCTGGGGTTTACTGATAGTATTAATTCTTTCAAAGAACCAGCATCTAGTTTCATTGATCTGTTCTACTGTTCTGGTTTCTACTTCATTGATTTCTGCTCTAATCTTTATTATTTCTCTTCTCCTGCTTGGTTTAAGATTTATTTGCTCTTCTTTCTCCAGCTCCTTTAGGTGTAAGGTTGGCTTGTGTATTTAAGACTTTTCTAATTTTTTTGAGAATGGTTTGTATTGCTATGTACTTCTCTCTTAGGCCTGCCTTTGCTGTATTCCAAAGGTTTTGAACAGTTGTGTTTCAGTCTCATCAGTTTCCATGATTTTTTTTTTAATTCTTTAATTTCCTGGTTGACCCATTCATTCATTACCATGATGGTCTTTAAGCTCCAAGTATTTGAGTTCCTTCCAAATTTCCTCTTGTTATTGAGTTCAAGTTCCAAAGCACTGTGGTTTTGAAATATGCAGGGAATAATCCCAATTTTGGTACCAGTTGAGACCTGATATTTGACCAGAATGTGATCTATTCTGGAGAAAGTTCCATGTGCACTCAAGAAGAATGTGTATTTTGTTGCTTTAGGAGGGAATGCTATGTATATATCTGAAGTCCCTCTGGTCCAGTGTGTCATTCAAAGCCTTTGTTTCCTTCTTGATCTTCTGCTTAGATGATCTGTCCATTGCTGTGAGAGGAGTGTTGAAGTCCCCTACTATTATTGTATTATTATCAATGTGTTTTTTTAGCTTGGTTATTAATTGGCTTATATAATTGGCTGCTCACATGTTAAGAGCATAACTATTTATAATTGTTAGATATACTTGTTGGATAGAGCCTTTCAGTATGATATAGTGTCCCTCTTCATCCCTTACTACAGTCTTTGGTTTAAAATCTAATTTGTCTGATATGAGGATTGCTACCCTAGCTTCTTTTGATGCCCATTATCATGTTAAATATTTCTTTACCCCCTCACTTTCAATCTTGAGTTGTCTTTAGTTCTAAAATGATTCTCTTGTAGACAACATATGGATGGGTCTTGCTTTTTTATCCAATCTGATACCCTGTGTCTTTTGATTGGAGCATCTAGCCAATTTACATTCAGAGTAACTATTGAAGGATATGAATTCAGTGTCATTGTTTTACATGTAAACTCCCGGTTTTCATAGATTGTCACTGTTTCTTTCTGGTCTATGTTACTTTTGGGCTTTCTCTTCACTTAATGGATCCCATTTAATATTTCTTGCAGGGCTGGTTTAGTGACCAGAAATTCTTTAAGTTTTTGTCTTTCCTGGAAGCTCTATATCTCTCCTTCCATTCTCATTGACAGCCTTGCTTGATAAAGTATTCCTGGCTGCATTTTTTTTTTTTTTTTAGTAACCTGAATATATCATGCCAGCCCTTTCTGGCCTGCCATGTCTCTGTGGATAGGTCTGCTGCCAGCCTAATGTTTCTACCCCTGTAGTTTAAGGATCTCTTGTCTTGAGCTGCTTTTAGGATTTTATCTCTGAAATTTGCAAGCTTCACTATTATATGTTGGGGATGTTGATCTATTTGTATTAATTTTGGTAGAGGTCCTCTCTACCTCTTGGACTTGAATGCCAATTTCCTTCCCCAGATTAGGGAAGTTCTCAGCTATGATTTGCTCAAATATACCTTCTGCTCCCCACCCCGCCTTTTTATTCTTCCTCGGGGAACCCAATAATTCTAATATTGTTTTGCTTTGTGGTATTACTGATTTTTCAAAGCCTCCCCTCTTGTTCCATTAGTTATTTTTCTCTTTTCCACAGCTTCCTTCCTTTCCATTAATTTGTATTTTATGTCCCTACTCTCTCTTCTTCCTCATTTACCCTAGCTGTTAGATCATCCAATTTAGACTGCTTCTTATTTAAAGCATTTTTAATTTCACCCCAATTAGATTTTATTTCTGCACTAAGAGATTCTTTAGTGTCTTTTATGGTTTTTTCATTTTTTTTTTTCAATTCCAGCTAGTAACTTTATAATCAGTATTCTGAATTCCAGCTCTGACATATTACTTATATCCATATTGGTTAGATCTGTGGCAGACAGTATTACCTCTTGTTCTTTTTTTCTGCTGTGAATTCCTCCTTCTAGTCATTATTTCCCAGAGAAGAATGGAATGAACAGGAGAACAAAATGAAAAATATCAACCATGACACAAGCGAAATACACACTAGACAAATCCAAAGAGGTCAGAAACTAAAATGAAATGAAAAGGAAAAGAAAAAAATTGGTGCAGGGGGAAAGAAAGAATATAATCTCCAGGTGGAGAATGTAGTGTGTATATATATAATAAAATTGAATATATGAAAGGAAGTCAAAAATGAAGATTATATCTACAAAATGTAAATTTAAAAATTGAAAGTTAAAAAATACTTTAAAAAAAGGAGTTGATAAATAAAGTAGTTGAAATGGGAAAAAAAGAAAAAAGAAAAGGAAAATTTTAAATTGAAAGATAAACGAGTCATGAGAAAAAAAAAAACAAAACACCTCTAATTCTACATACTGTTCTCCCCTATCATTGGAATTTTGCAGTCCTGTGTGCTCTGTAGACTTGGTATTTGCCTTTCATTTCAGCTAGTCGTCTGGGGAAGGGGTCTGCTGCTCTGATTCTCATGTGTCTTTGCCTGGGCAGATTTGCACCACCCCTTGCCGTGGGGCCAGGCTCAGTGTAAGCTGCTTCTGTTTGCTCTATTTGGTCTTTAAAGGCTTTCCACACTTCTTTAGAGTATGAAAATAAAAATGGCCACACCTTGATCTCCGGCCCCAGACCAGAAAGATCCCAGTACCCTGTCTTCTGTAAACCCTCAGAGGTAAGCGGTCTTCACTTCTGTGTGTGCTAAACACTACAGACTTCTGCTGTGCGTGCCCACACCAATCCTCCAGGGGGAAGGCAGTGGGTCACTGCATTGCTGCCCTTTGTAGGACCTACACACAGAGAGTGGTGGCCTGATTGTACCATAGTTCACTGTTTATGGTGAATGGAGCTGAGAGGCCCCTCCTGGGCTCACTGACCCTCATTAGATTTCCTGCTCCAATGCTTAGGAACTCTGCCAGCTCAGGCACCCTCGTTCTTTCTGTGACCCTGGGGATCCTGAAACCACACTGTCCCACCTAGGATTCTGCCCTGCTTCACCAACTGAGCACCTTTCAGGCAGGGATGTCTCTCACTAGAGCAAATTTTAAATGTTCCAGTTTTGTGCTCTGGGGTTTTATCACTTTCTGGTAGCTGGCTTAAGGAGGCTTCCTCCCCCTCCTGTATATCTTCTGATATATCCCCCCAGATTCATTTCTCTACACCTCCTACCTTGCAAAAAGTGGTTGCTTTTCTATTTGGCGAATTCCAGCAATTATTTTCTTACCTCTCAAGTTGAATTCATAGGTGCTCAGAATGATTTGTTTTAGTTATCTAGCTAAATTCAAAGGACCAGATGAAACAAGGTCCCCTACTCTTATGTCATCTTGCCCCCTCAATGTCTTTCATAAGTGTTCTATACTTTTTTTTAAAGATTTTATTTATTTGCGAGAGAGAGAATGAGAGACAGAGAGCATGAGAGGGAGGAGGGTCAGAGGGAGAAGCAGACTCCCTGCTGAGCAGGGACCCCGATGTGGGACTCGATCCCGGGACTCCGGGATCATGACCTGAGCTGAAGGCAGTCGCTTAACCAACTGAGCCACCCAGGTGCCCAAGTGTTCTATACTTTTGAGTACAAATTGCTTACCTCTTTGGTTAGGTTTCTTCCTAGGTATCTTATGGGTTTTGGTCCAATTGAAAACAGGATTGATTACTTGATATCTCTTTCTTCTGTTTTATTGTTGGTGTATAGACATGCAACTGACTTCTGTGCATTGACTTTATATCCTGTGACTTTGCTGAATTCCTGTATAAGTTCTAGCAATTTTTTGGTGGAGATTCACAACTGTTATTTAACACAGTGCTGCAAGTCTTAGCCTCAGCAGTCAGACAACAAAAAGAAATAAAAGGCATCCAATTTGACAAGCTAGAAGTAAAACCTCCACTCTTTGCAGATGACATTATACTCTATATAGAAAACCTAAAAGACTCCACCAAAAACTGCTAGAACTGATAAATGAATTCAGTAAAGTTGCAGGATACAAATCAACCTACAGAAATCTGTTGCATTTATATACACCAATAATGAAGGAGCAGAAAGAGAAATCAAGGAATCAATCCCACTTACAATTGCACCAAAAACAAGATACCTAGGAATCAACCTAACCAAAGAGGTCAAAGACCTCTGGTATGAAAACTATAATATACTGATGAAAGAAATTGAAGATGACACAAAGGAATAGAAAAACAGTCCATGCTCATGGATTGGAAAGACAAATATTCTTGATGACTTTTGTGGATATAATGTGGTTAAGCCACTTGGTCTTTCTGGGCCTCAGTTTCTTCATCTACTAAATGATGGATTAGATTAGATGAGTTCTAACTGCCATTCTATTATTGGTTTCCAAAGCACTATTAGATTTTAGGTAAGAAAGGACGATGTATGCAGTTACTTGTGCCCTGGGTGGAAGGGGGTTCCTATAAGGAAAAGGAGATTGAAAGAGTCCTGAATTTAGCAAGATGGCAAGATGGGCAAAATAATCATGAAGGACAAGCAAGACATCTGCAGCTATAATCTTTCAGCCTTCCTCCCCCTTTGGGAATGGGTCTGATGGAGATCTTTGGGCACATCTCTACTGGTTTCCCAACTTGGTTTGTGTTTTCATCCAACTTTCAGGCTATGTCAGGCTCTCTGTGCTCCAAGGGCTTCAGGCACCAGGTGTCTCTTCTCCTTAAGACCAGACAGACAAGATAATGAGGATGCCACTTATCAAGGAAGCACCTCAGAGAATGTATATCAGAGTGCTCTTGGTATTTCTGAAAATGGTCCAGGTTCACCATCCACTTGGGCAACTTTATGAGAGGTGGAGTTTCCATCCTGATATTTGTTGAGTTAAGGTTTTATACTGAGGACTTTTGGCATGTTATCACATTGAATCCTCATACCAACTCAATGAGGAGGATCTTTTTCCTCATTTTACAGATGTAGAAACTGAGGCTTGGAGAGAGGAAGTGGAATGCCCAAGGTCACAGTGAGGATGTGATAGGGCTGGGTTAGAAGTTTTGTGCCTATAACTCTATGATTTGAAATTAAATCTAAAATGTAGGGAGGGGCGCCTGGGTAACTCAATTGGTTAAATGTCTGACTCTTGATTTCAGCTCAGGTGATGATCTCAAGGTAGTGAGATCAAGCCCTGCATCCAGCTCTGCACTGGGCGTGGAGCCTGATTAAGATTCTCTCTCCCTCTCCCTTAGCCCTCCCCACTGCTTGTGCTCACTCTCTCTTACCCTCTAAAAAAATGTGGGGAAAGGTAGTCAGGTAACCTATTTTTCCTCTCTGCTGAGGAAGAGCAAAGGTAAGTGGTATGAGACAGATGATTAGCTATGAGCCCAAAGGAAGCAATCCACCACCACCATTATTACCTTCTTCTTCTTTTTCTTTTTTTTTTACCTTCTTCTTAAGCAGTCTTTAGAACACCAGTTTCCTGTGCCTTGTCCTTATGAAGTAGATTACCTATTTGTCTTTCTACAGAAAGTGAAAAATCTAGAAAACACCTCATACTCTACTGGAACCATTCAGGGGAAAGTGAGCATTATTCCTCCAGGTCTAATTACCCCAAAGCTCCATTCTCTTTCCCTTATACCATCCTGTCTGGAATGGGGGGGGGTCATGATCTACTAGGTGGTTTTCCAGATTTCTTCAAGGCTTGAATCTAATGTCTCTCCTCCTCTAGAGTACTGAGCACATTGTCAGTGCCAGCCATCTGCTAGCTGTGTTACTTTTGTCAAGTTTCTTAGTCTCTCAGCTTCCTCAATTGCAAAATGGAGATAATAGTACCAACCTCATTGTGCAGTTTTAAATGTTCAACTAATTAATATAATACATAGCATAATCCCTGCTACAAAGCAAGAATTCAATAAATGGAGATAGATGCTGATAAAAATAGAAAGTAAAACATAATCTAGGAATTGCTAATTGAGTGGTATGATATATCAGACACTGTTATACTTGGAGGGACAGTGTGGGTGGTGATTAAAGAACATAGGCTCTGGCATCAAATGCACCTGGTCTGTGACCTTGGGTAGGCTATTTCTACTCTGAGACTTCTTTTTTGCATTTAAAATGGGGATCATAATAGCCATGTGATGAGGATTAGTGAGATGATACATATAAATAAAGTGCTTATCCCAGTGTGTGGTTCAGAGTAAGTGCTAAAGACATATTACTCATTATCACCCTTATTGTGTTAGGCATTATCTCATTTAACACTCATAGCACCTCTATGGCACAGGAAGCTGATTGCAAGATTTCAAGTGAACTTGGGAATAAGTGTTGGTCGACCTAAACAATTCTTGTGTCATGTAATGAATGCTACATAGGTAGGAATTAGCAGTGAATCTTTTTTCATTATTCTACTTAAGGCTCCTAAGGAAGGAGTCAGATACAGGACAGTAGGCATCGGACTTGACGCTAGATGCCCAGTGCTCTTGTCCTAGCTCCCTATGGGGCCAGGAGATTTTGACTAGATAAATGAAACATGTTTCTATTGCTAAATCTTACCTGTTTGTGGAATACTTCTGAGTGATACAAAGCAGTCTGCTCTCCTGAATCCCATTGTGACTATCTCTAAAATGGACCCATAGATGCCCACTCTATAGGAATATAAAAGTGTTAAACTATAGTGGTTTATACATGCAAAATATTACTTAGAGCAGGGGTCAACAAAGATTCTTTGTAAAGGACCAGATAATAAATATTTTAGACTTTTGAGGGCCATGCAGTTTCAACTGAAACTACTCATTCTGCTTTTGCAGGAAAAAAAAAAAAAAGCAGCCATAGATAATAAGTAAAAGGATGAGTGTGACTGTGTTCTAATAAAACTTTACAAAACCAGATGGCAGGCCTTGGTTTGCTGACTCCTGATTTAGATCCACATTATTGAGCTCCAACTATATGCCAGACACCTAGCAAGCAGTGAGGAATAACAAGGTAAATGAGACCCAGTATTTACCCTGGAAAAGCTCCCAATCTTATGGGGGAGTCAGACACATAAACAAGTAATCAAAATGCAGGATGATAAGTGCTCTATAGCAGCATGAATGGAGTTTGTTTGCTTCATGAGAAAGGAGGCCCCCGTTGTTCTGTGCTGTCATGATGACTCTACTTGTCTCTTAGGAAGAGTCTTTTTGGTTCAGTGAAACATAAAATTCATCGATTAAGGTTTCACCTCGTATATCCCCCTTGTTAACCTAATTATATCTTGAGACTCTTAAAATAATGCTCAGACCCAATGGAATTTTTTTAAAAAGACACATTTGCCTTGTGTCCATTCTTGAGTCTCCCCATAGGGAAATTCTGCTTTGTAGTCCTCCCTTTTGTTGGTGGGTTTCCTCTAAACACTAGAGTGATAAAAGAACCAGAGGGGCACAGTAACCTGGCCTGCATATTGGGAAGGCTGGCCGTAATCTTTCATTCACTAGTTGTGTGCTGGGAGTAGTTACCTAGGCCTTAATCATCTTAACAAAGCTGCATGAGGGGCCCAGCTAAATGGTTTCCAACATCCTTTCCAGTTCTGCTGTTGTGGTTGATGCACAAGTACAATGCACAAGTGCACCAGGCATGCTTTTCCTTTGAATTTTCTGTGCTTCAGTTTCGTCCTGTGAAATGGTGGATTGGGCAGACTAAGGGATCCCAAAGTTCTCTTTGATTTTAAGTTGCACTTAGGGGCTAAGACTGGCTCTTTTCAGGACATATTCTTTTTTGGGATATACTTAGAGCAAATCCCAGGGGGAAGGGCTATGGCCAGATGGAAAATTAGGGAAAGTGAGAGTCCTTAGTTGACCTGCCTAATTTGGGAAGCTTTCTGTAGTAGGGTTATCAGGTAGAGTGGTCATCTCCCACGAACTTCCCTGTCCTCACCATGCCCTGCTCTGGGCTCTGGCAAAAAGAATGTGTCCAGATGCCTTTTAGGAAGATCATTCTGCCCTTGTACTGCCAAAGAAAGTCAAGAGTCAGGCAGGGCAGCAGGAAGACTTGTGTATGGACCATCCTCTGTATACAAAGCCTTGTTTTAGAAAGAGAGGACAGTATGATGGTTAAGGGCATGGCTTCTGGTGTCATTCTGTCTGGATTCAAATCCCAACTCCACTACTGACTGTGGAGACCCTAAGCAAATCATTTAAGGTTTCTGCACCTCACTGAACCATTTTTAAAATGACTATGACAGTAGTACCCATTTCATAGGGTTGTTGTGAGAAAAAAATAAAGAACTTATGCAGTGCCTCACACTTACAAATGTTAGCTGCTATTATTACCATCCCGAGTTGGCCAGACAGCCTCCTTGGAGGAATAGAACTTGTGGATTAGAGTGGCAGTGTGGGACAGAAGTAAAGGCCCTTCCTAGCCTGGGAGGCAGGAGGATGAAGTTTCTATTCTTGGCCTACCACTGGCTTGATGTGTGACATAGGTCAAGTCTCTGACCCTTTTTGGTCCTGTTTTCCAAAACTAGATAAAATTTAGGTATCTTCCAGCTTGAACATTTTCTAAATCAAACAGATTCTATGCAGGCTATGCATATAAGTACAGGAAGGATGCAGAGTACAGGCATGATCCAGGTCAGGTGAGGTTGACCTTGAATATCAGACCAGAAAAGGAGGAATAAACAAACCCTGAACTAGTGAGTTGGCCCCTGGCAAAACATATCAAGAAGGCAGAAACTGTCTTTAGGGCTCTGCCTATTTTCCTCTCTCTTCTCTTCCTTTCCCTTCAGCTTCTGAATGTCAACCTGAACTTTTATCTCTCTTCCTCTTATCAAACTCTGCTCTCAGGCTGTGCAGGGCAGAGGGACAAAGATCCGTGGATGGAGAGAGATTTCACCATGAGCGAATTCTTAGTTCTAGTCCCAGCTGTATTGGGAAGCATTTTGGGGGGCCCTTAATCTTCTATCTCCCCACCTATCCCTAGCCCCCACCTCCTTTCAGTTTACTGTCCCCTCCCTCCTTTTCTCTAAGCATCCACTGCCCTTATGCATACATCTGTTAGAGCACTTATCAGGCTGTATTGCAATTGTTTATGTCCACCAGTCTCTTCCAGTAGCCTGTGAGCTTGGGTGACTAGTGTATGTTTGTTTCATATTAGTGGTGTCCAGGACCTAGCTGAGATGTTAGTGCTAAGCAGGTGATCCGGCAGGCAAACTCACTACTTCCTGGCTTCCTGAGTGAATGGAGGAGCAAATGAGAGATGGATCCCTATCTTCTGCTCTTTTAACTTTGTGGCTTAGGCAAGATGGGAATCTTCAGTGGATCTCCAGTGCCTTTCTATAAAATGAGAGGATCAAAATAATGAACTTCTGAGGTACCTTTCAGTTTCTTTTTCTTTTTCTTCTTGGCTTTAAATATATATATTTGCTCAATTGCCAAGAACTGATAATAATAGCTTTAAGTTATGTCTCTCTCAAGTACATTTGCATTTAAGTAGGAATCAAAGCTTTCCTTCGTACAGAGGATAAGCTGTGATCTCCTTCAATCCTAAACTAGTGGGGTCCAAATTAATGAAGTTTTGCTTTGTAAAGATCCTGAATATTTAATGGCCCAGTGGTGACAATGTATATTCTATGCATTTGATACTGACAAATCTGTAAAGAACCCTGTTTGTGGCTTTGTCTAATCTATCTCTCCTCTCTTTCTCTCCCTCAGCTGGAAATAACTGGCCAGACCTCCCTCTGTGCCTTGGTGCCCTCATCCCCTGCTCTGACCATGGAGACTCTCAGCAGCTGCCAGACTGCCTCTCTTTCTAAGCTGGTGCCCAGTGGTTACCTGGTTCAAATCTTTCCAGGTCACCCTGATATAGAAGGCCTGGCTAGGAAGGTAGGGTTGGAGGAATTTGAACATTGTGACCAGGGTGACTTGAGTCCCAGGGAAGAGAGTGGTCAGAATAAGGAGAAAACCAAAGCCAACAAGATCTGGAATTTTGTGAGCCACAGGAAAGGGCCTTCCAGTCAGGGGAAGCAACCCTGGTCCATGATTTTACTGGGAGACACCTCCAGGCCATCAGAATTGAAAACCAAAATCACATTACTGGATCAAATGAAGTCATTCAAAAGGTTGAAGCCTTCAACTGGGGCCACTAAGAATACTCCCCTTAGGAACAATAAGGCCCAGGGACCCCAAAAAGCCTCAGGTATCTACCAGATGAGGAAGGCAGAGGAAGCCATAAAGCCCTTCCGCCATTCCTATGCAGGACACGTTGAGAAGCTGGTGCACACCTCCAAGAAGGTGAATCAGACAGTGCTAGCTTTTAATGATTTTGGCATCTAAGTGAAAGAAGACTCTTGGGAAGAAGAGGACCCTGAGCAGTCCAGTGGCAGCAGGTGGGCCAGGAGCTACCTGAAAAGCATGTTCCCTGGGGACCATGAAGCCCTACACACAACTGGAGACTCCAGAATCCAGGAATTCAAGGCTGCCATCAAGGGCTCCACCTTGGAAGGGCATGTGGAAGGAAGCAATGAGGAGAAACCTGGGCACATATGCCAAGATAAGACCATGCCTGTTGGTGGTGTTATCAAGTTCTTCAGCAATGTGGCTGAAGTGGCCTGCAAGTGGTGGGCATTCTCCCAGCGAGAGTCACAGATGGGCCACCATTGTGAGGCTTACTTGGTCAGTGGCAGTAAAGGGTTCATCCTGGAGGGTGCCAACTCTCAGGCCTCCTATCCACTTGACCTGCCTTTCCAGCCCCCTGAGGCTGTACTGTGAGACAGTGCCATTGGGAAGTGCCTGCGCTGCCAACGCAAGTCCTTGCAAGCCTCAGACACCTTCAAAATGAGAATTGAGGGTAAGGAGATGCCAGGCAAGGCCCTCACCACTTCTGCCTTGGCCTCGGCCTCAGCTATCTTTGAGTTCCAGAATGACCCAATGGCACAGAATGGCCACAGTGGCCACCACTGTTGTGCTTTCACCAGGGAACACTCTTCCTCCAAGGAGGTCAACAAAAACACTGAGATTGTGGTCAGCTTCCTCAAGGAAGGTGACAGTCCTGGAGAGTCCCCTGAGATGGGCACCTGTGTCAGGAGGGTCACCACTGACGCTATCATGGAGAAACTAGAGGAGAAGCCTAGCGAGATGAAGGAGCAGGAGGCCTGCAGGGGGTCCAAGGGGTACAGCCAGGCAGGGCAGCCCCAGGAGTTCAACTTGCGTATGGGTGCAGCAAAGGCAGAGAGTAAAGCCAGCAGGGCTTACACTGGAGTCCCCAATATTCAGGTAAAGTCGAACCTGGATCTTCCAAATCACCATTTGAAACATTCAGAACCCCCCAAACTAGCTAAACTCCCATGCCCTCCCTACAGCCCCACCTTTCACCAGGAATATACCAGGAGGAATACTCAGGTGCCTGGGACTTGACTGATCCTAAAACCCTGGGTAATTTTCGCTCCTTCCTTGGACAGAATTCCTGTAGTCACATCTCAGTTCAACCTAGAACCAAAACTGAAGCTCTGGGAATGGAAGCCAAGTGACTTGGATCATTTAATGATGCCCAAGACAGCTATTTTCCTTAGGATGTGGGGCATTTCCCTGGCTTTGCAACCTTCTCTGCCCCCACCAGCAGGAAATGAATCCAGAGACTGGTAAAAAGGAAAGTCTCTGGTCTGAGTGTCAGGAGACCTGGATTTATGTCCTAGCTCTGTGCCCTGTTGTCTGTATAATTTTGAGACAAATCCTTTCATCTTCTTGGACCTCAGTTTCCTTATGGAGGGGATGGTGCTTGTCTTGGTGTCTCAGAGATCTCTAGTCATCTTCTGGTAAAAGCACTCCGTGTTATTTGACCTAAAGAATGTTGGCAGAGGACAGCCCAATAACATTCCTCTTAGAACATTCCTTGAGTGGTAGCTTCATGTCTAGTATTTTGCAGGTTGCTGTCATGTACACTGTTTTAATTCTTAAAATAACCTTGTGGAATGGGAGTGATTATTTTCATTTTATCAGTGAGAAAACAAGCTCAGAGAAGTTCAGTGACTTGTACAAAGTCATTCACATTGTGACAAAATTTGGATTCAGATCTCAGTTTTGACTCCAACTCTAGTTCTTTTGTCTAGCTCACTATAGTTTTCAGGGGTTTCAATTTGAGTGGTGACAAGTAGGTGCTAGAATTATGGTAGGAGGAATGTTGAATAAACAATAGAAGTAATTTTCTGGCTTTGAGACTTAAGAATGTCTTAAAAAGGGGTATGCTATAGTTTCTACAGATAATTTTAGGGTATTTTTTAAGGGAAGTAAATTACAATTCTTATTCAAGGTAGTAGGGGGTCTAGCTTAATAGTTCTCAGTCAACCTCATCTTTCACATCCAACTTTCAGAAATTTGGGCCCCACCAGGACAGAAGCAATAAGCCTGCTTTTTTGGAAAAGGATATTAATATGTTCTCAAGCATTCTCTTTCTATATTTACAGTTTTTGGTAAGCCTTAAGGACAAAAAATTAGAATAATACTGCTGGAAGTAAATTTAATTGCAGTGGTTTTAAAGACCAATCAAGCAAGTAAACAAACAAACATACCTAATGACTTCATTGGCTGATAGTTACAATTTGGTACTGTATGTCAAAGTTACTAGTCACTAGGAAGAGGGTCACAGATGTGTGGACTAAGTGCAGAGATGCCTTGTTGGTTCTTTAAAAGTACAGGCTTTGGAGTCACAAAGACTTGAGTGTGACTTGCCTTCTCAGTGAAATGGGACAAAGCACTCCATACCTAAGAGGCCTGCTGTGGGGATTCAAATGAGCCAGAGTATGTAAGGTGCCTAGCCTAGCACCGTTTGTGATATGTTGTAGGCATCCACAGAGTGGTAGCTGTTGTCATTATTGAGATTTGGTAAATTACTAGGTGAACAATGTGCAGCCAGAGAAATAATTCAAGACTGTACTATAGCAGCAGTTGGTTAATGCAATTGAAGGAGCAGTGTCTAAGTTCAGGAAACTGGCTTCTAGTCTCATTTCTACCCCTGATTTGCTTCGTGACCTTGAGACAGATTCTTCCCCTCACTGGGCCTCAGTTTCTCCATCTGAATTTGCACCAGATAATTCCTGAGGATCTTTCCTGCCTATCTCTAGTTATTTCCTCCCAGCTAAGCCTTTAATTGTTTCTCTGAGTCCGATGGGAGATTCTTGCTGCTCAGTGGCTTGTTTAAGAATATCTTTCCTTGGCAGGTTTCCTGTGCCCTCTGCTGGTTGCTGAGAGATGCTATCTTTCCTTGGAGTGTTATAAACACCTGTGCAGACAGGGACTGGAGTCCAAGGAAAAAGCAAAATGGAGTGGAAAAACTGAATGTCAGGGGGCACTGATGTAGGTCAGGGCTACCGCTGACCATCTGGTTCAATCACTTCATTTTATACTGAGGACCAAAGAAGGGAAAGGATTTCCCAACACACAGAAACTGGAAGGCAAGAGGATCTGAGAGTTCTAGTGCTGGCTCTGTCACAAATCCTGACAAACCCTCTTCTCTTTCTTGGTTTTAGCATTCTTCTCTGCTAACTGGAAATCCTCAGTCTACTCTCAGGCACCTTGCAGGTCTACTATGAAGCTAAGTTGAGGTAATGAATATAAAAACAATGCATTGTTAACTAGGAAAGCCTACATGATTGCAATGGATCATTATAAGAAAATGAAAGTGAAAAACCTGACTAGCAAAATGGCTTAGATCCTTTTGTATTTCCCGGGAAACTGGGCTTTGACTGACTTAATCCAGGCTGTTTTATTTTTGAGGTCTATTTATCCAACCCTCCAGAGCTAAGTGGCTCCTGAAACTATAGCTGTTTTGGCCCGGATTTGGCTGTGGTCAAGCCCAGGAGATGGTGCAGCTTCAAGAAGATGATGTCAGTAGGCAGGGTGGGGTCCCTTCAGAGCTCTTTGTTTGGGGAGTTTTTCAAGGGTCAATGGGGACTGTAACTTCTCTGTACTTCACCCCTTGAATTAGGAAAATGAGGAGAGTCATACTAATGATTGTACCTAACATTTACACAGTGCTCATTATGTGCCCAGGCACAGTTCTCAGCCTTTTACATGTATGAGCTCATTTCACCACCCTATGAGTCTATGCCTACCTTATAGGGTTGTTCACATAAGTACTTGTAACAGTGTGTGGCCAAGAATCATTGTGAAATACTGTTAGCTATTTGCATTGGTTATTAAAGGCAAATGCCACAGAGGGGGACTGTACCTCAAGTATGTTATTAGCTAACACCTTAGTGAGAATTAGTAGAATACAAGTTGAGGGAGGAAGAGGAAGAATAAGCATTCTTTAGATTTGTATAGGACTTTATACTTTGCAGATTGCTTTCTTATATATAAATTGACTTGTGAAACTATTCTAATTGTAATTGTCTTTATTATTATCATTATTTCCATATGATATGAGGAATTTGACTCATGCTATATGAGGAACAAGACATTAAAGTTGAGGTCAAAATGCTTAGTTTCAAAGTCCTGGCTCTTTTACTTTATTGGATATGTGACTTTTTCTAATTTAAAATCAATTAACCAGGTTATAGTACATCATTAGTTTTTGATATATGTGACTTTTGATAAATCATTTAACCACTTTGATTCTTGGGTTTCCTTAATTTGGCAACTGGAAATAAGAAGTCTCCCCCCTTTCCTTCCTGGGAAAGAAAGAAAACAGATATATTGAATACCTGCTATGTGTTTTTACTTCTATTATCTTATTTGATCCCCTCAGTGTCCCTGCTTTATTGATCTTACCACCACTCTAATTTATTATGCTTCTGCCTACAAATGGTACTAATAACCATACTCAGAAGCAGCTAGGGCTGTGGCTATTGTCCCTGTCTCACAGCTGTAGAGACCAATCCTTGTCTAAAGATGCAAAGTGGTAGATGTGGGATCAAGACATAGGGATCCTGGCCTTTATGTCAGTTGTCAGTGCTGGATCTATACTGCCTCTCACTGCATTCTGGAGTTTCTTGGTAATTATTGACCCCAATTTCCCCATTCTCTTAGCTACTATATATTTCAAAGCTGGTGGCACAAACTATGGACTGTGAAGGAAACTGCAGTCAGGCTTTGCTGACCAATTTGCTAACTATTCTGGCCTCTCTCCTCTGCTCCCCCCTCCCCAGCCATTGACTCCTCTATTCGCTATGGGTTCAGCTTGTTTTTCCTGGTGGAGAAGCAGGGAGGGCTGGGCAGGATCTTCCTGAGTGTGCAAGGCTCCCTCCCTGCTGTAGGTTTTGCTATCCAGACTGTCAGGGACATTTAACAAAGAAGAAGAAAGTCCAAAATGGGTATCATATCAAGATATTTCTGGATACCCAAAATTATGAAGTTGATGCTATAGGAGTTTCAGTTGGGACAGGCAGGTAGTAAATATCCTTTAAAGACATTAGGGGCCACAGAGATTGTAACCTTAATTCAAAATGGGCTTTAGCAAAAGTATGAATGGCTGCCTTCCACCTTTCTTTTCTTACTTTCTTCCAGCTGTGGGGGCCATTACCCCTGTCTCTAAGCTTCAAGCTGCTTAGTTCTGGTCCCTCCAAAGTTGCAATTTCCAAAAGGCTTTGTCCTGTATTGGGTAGAAATGTGTCCCTCCAAATATAACTTCAAGTCCTTAATCCTCAGTAGCTGTGAATGTGACCTTATTTGGAAATAAGGTCTTTGCAGATATAATCAAGTTAAGATGAGGTCATACTGAATCCAATGACTGATGTCTTTATAAGAGGAGAATTTGGACACACAAACAAAGACAGACACAGGGAAGAAGGCCCCCATGTGATGATGGAGACAGAGATGGGAGTGACACAGCTGCAAGCTGAGGAATGCCAGAGATTGCTGGGAGTCACCAAGAGCTGGGAGGCAAAACAATATCTTCCCTAGAGACTTCAGAAAAAGCATGGCCCTGCTGACACTTTGATTTCAGACTCCTGGTTCTCAGAACTGTGAGAAAATAAATTCTGGTTGTTTTAAACCACTGAGGTTGTGGTAATT
Organism: Mirounga leonina; assembly: GCF_011800145.1. Lineage (NCBI taxonomy): Eukaryota > Metazoa > Chordata > Mammalia > Carnivora > Phocidae > Mirounga > Mirounga leonina. Next base: position 567,958 of record NW_023270062.1, read on the forward strand.
TGTTACTGCAACTTTAGGAAACTAATATACCTTCTGTCCCTTAAACCAGATCTCTGGCTCCATATACAGTCTAGAAAGCAATCTGATTAGGCTAATTCATATGGAGACCTGTTTTCATCCTCACAGAGAAGTGTAAACCCCTACCCCCACAATGATGCTGAAATTGGTGGACTTTCAACCATTGTGACCAGTGAGATGGAGATGATCAAGTCATATAAAAGAAAGAGGATTTAGGGGCAGGTATCCTGAAAATCTTACCACAGAGCTTGATTGCATGTTCTGTAGGTAGCTCCCCCTCCTTCTATCCAGAATCAAAATAATTCAGTGTTCCAGTGCCTTCCATTACTGGACCTCAGGTTTTTGTTTTTTGGCTCTTATTTTTGTTTTTTTTTTTTCCCATCTGTTCAATGAGGGGGTTACATTGTATGACCTAAAAGAGGGCTTTCAGCTCTAACAGTTTATGGGTCTATAAAACAAAGTAAATAAGTTAGGATTAGGGGAATGGTAAAAAGCAACCTTGAGTATGTGTCTTAGGATTCATACAGATTCAGTACAGTCTCCTGTACCTTCCATGACTCTATTTTCAGTACTACCCAGAAAGTACCCACTTTAACTGTGCATAAGGATGAATCAACTTTGGTAGCTGGTCTCTGCCCTTGAAAATTGGGTCAGCAATTGGGCTGAGACCCTTCCCTTGAGTCATCCAAACTCTAAGCTGCTCCCCACATCCAATCATCTCAAAGGTGAATGATACATATGGAAGAAACCTGTATTGTGTTCATAGTGACTTAGGAGTGTTGAGGAAGAACTTGAAGGATGTAGGTGTCCAAGAAATACCTTTATCTTGTCTAGAAAGTCAGAGTGGCAGGTCTGTGATCAGATAGACCTACCATTTACTAGTTATGTGACCCTTGGACAACTCATCCTTTTTGAGCCTTGGTTTCCTTACTATAAAATGTGCTACTATCTCTTATGGAGTAGCTGTGAAGACTGAATGAGATAGCATGCATAAATATACTCAGCAAGGTATCTGATACATACTATGTATTCCATAGATATTTCACAGATGTTAGTTTCTTTACCCCTTTTCCATTTGGAGGTTAGGATTTTGGAAAAGAAAGAACAACTTGGGATGAAAACAGCTGGCTATGTTGCTAACAAAGGAGAAGAATTGAATTTAGCTAAGATGTCTTTCTGGCAAGAAAGTTTTGTTTTTTTTTTTCTGTCTCTCTGAATCTCTCTCTCTTTCTCTCATTCTCTCTCTTTCACACATACACATACACTTTTTAAAGTACTTTATTATATGCTTTAATATATGTGCGTTATCTCATGTTCTCATCCTGGCAACTCTGCAAGGTAAGTATTATTACTATTCCTTTTATGCAGATGAGGGAACTGAGACTCAGAGAGATGGAATCATTTGCCCCAGGTCTCACACTGAATAAAGGTTAAAGCCTATAACAAATGCAGAATCCTTACTCCCCCTATCCCAATACAAAACAAATAAAAAAAAAGTCCAAGTAATGAGAAACAAAATATTTTTAAATTAATTTTATCTTTTTATTGAGATACTATTGACAAGACATTATATTAGTTTCAGAAATACAATGTAATAGTTTGATATTTGTATATACTGTGAAATGATCACCAGTTAACAGTCCAGTTAACGTCTATCACCATACATATATCTATCATCATACATAGTTACAAACTGTTTTATTGTTTTCCTCTGATGAGAATTTTCAACTTCCACTCTCCTAGCCACTTTCTATCTACAGTTTCTTAATAACTTAGAGTAAGAGTAGTGTTTTATTGTCCTGGAGGCTGAAAATGCCATAGGAACATTTGTAATAATACCTAATGTGAATTTCAAATAATACTTTAAGCACTGAGCATTTATTTTTAAAACACTCTTTAAATACATAAAAAAGAAAAAAAAAAGAAAGAACACATAAAAAAGGTTTTCTTTTGCATGAAACTAAGAATTACTGCATTTAAAGCACTATTCTATTAAGTTTTTTTAATTTCAATTCCAGTATAGTTAACATAGAGTGTTATATTAGTTTCAGGTATACAATATAGTGATTCAACAATTCTATACATCATTACTCAGTGCTCATCATGATACGTGTACTCTTAATCCCCTCTACCTATTCTACCAAAGATCAAAAATAAAACAAAGCTGGAAAATCTGCAATGTAAATATTAAATAATTAATATGTAAATATTAACACACCATTGCACAAGCAATCAGCCACATAACAGATCAAATGTCAAATCAAAATATGTCTCAAAACAAAAGAAAAAGAAAGCACAACGTTCCAAAACCTATGCGATGCAGCAAAAGCAGATGTTAGAGTGAAATTTATGTTATAAATGCTCATATTAAGAAAAAAAATTCAAAAAAACAACATTATACCACAGGGAACTAGAAAAAGTAACTTAGCTGGAATTTAGTAGAGGAAGGAAATAACAAAGAAGAATCAGAAATAGAGACCAGAATAAACAATAGCATAACATTGAAAGTAATGACCAGTTTTTCCAAAAGAAGATAAACAAAATTGGTAATGCTTTAACTACATTAACTAATAAAAAAAAAGAGAAGACTCAAAAGCAAAATGAGAAATAGAAAACAATACAGCAGATAACCACAAAAATATATAGTGTGATAACATTACTATATACTGACAAATCAGATAACCTAGGGAAAAAAACCAGATAATTTAGGAATAATTTAATTGTTCCTAAAAATACACAAGTTACCAAGATTGAATCATGAATCTTGAATTCAAGAAATAGGAAATTTTTTTAGACCAATAACAAGAATGAACGTTAAATTAGGAATCAAAAATCTCCCAGCACAGAAAAGCCCAAGACCACATAGTTTCCTTGGTGAATTCTCCCAAACATTTTTTAAAAAAATTAATGATAATCTTTATCAAAAGCTTACAAATAATGGAATAGAGGGAACACATTAAAAATCATTCAATTACGCCAGTACTACCCTGATACCAAAGCAGGATAAAAACAATACAAGGTTAAAAAATCTAGTTTGTCCCACGTAAGTATTGCTACCCTTTCTTTAAATCAGTTGTCTGATTTTTCATTTTCTCCACCGCTTGTTGTCTTTTAGGCTTTTGGTAGTTGGCTCTTTGCTTGCATTTGTTGATAACACCTGGTAACCCTGCCTGGATTTGGGAAATGGACCAGATGATATTTCAAATTCGGAAGCTCTGCTATTTAAGCCAAGCCACTTTCCACCTCCATTAACTAAACCTAATTGGTTTTCTTGCAGACTTTCCTTCCCCTAGCTGAACCATCACCAGGGACTCCACCCCTCAAAATCTTCCTGGAGAAATGCCACTTTCTGTCCATCTCACAGAGCATCCCCATGGAGCTGGATCAAGTGAGCTGAAGGAGACCCAGGAAACTTTGCACAGGTGTGCCTTTTATGTCCTGGTTTTTGTGGCAGGACAGGACAAGCAGTCCTTATGCATAGACAGGCTGTATTGACATTTACCCTCCTTCTTCCTCACTGCCCTGCCCCCATCACCCAGAACTCTTCCTCATTGGTACCTGAAAATCAACCATTAGCAATGCCTTGGTATAGACTTTTCTCTCTCCATGCTCTTCTATTAAAATGCAAATTTCCTCATTTGCAGAGCCCTTTAACTCAAAGCACTCAAGTATACCATCTTCCTAAAGCCTGTTTTTTTTGTTTGTTTGTTTTTGTTTTTCCAAGTCCCTCTCTACCTAACACTTTCCAGGTCTCATAAGCTCCAGTTATTCCCTCTACCCTTTTCTCAGTGCTCTTATATACATACTCTTGGCCTCAAAGGAACCAGTCCTGTAGTCCCCATCCCCCATGGGGTCATCCTAGCCCTGCCTTTCTTGCATCTTACCTAGACTTACTCTCTGTGGATCCCAGGTCTTTCCTCTCCTTCACTTGACCACTGACCATGGAAGGCCCCTCAAGGTTCAAGGCAGTTTCATTTCACCCACTCAAAACCTAGAGGCTTCCCCGGTTTTAGTGCTGGAATGACAAGCCTTGGTTCCATTTAAGCTCACCTGTACTGGAATTGCCAACCACCTCCTTCCCCCCAGGAAGACTGGGTGGTGGGCCCAAACCAAGTTATCAAAGCAGCAGCAGATGCTTGCCATATTTTGTAAGTCCTCTGCCTTGGGAATAAGGCACCTCCCTGGGAGGTCAGGCCAGGGAGTGTAATGCAGGTTATCTGGTCACAGCTGTTCCTCTCCTCCCTCCCTCTTAGGAAGTGATCTCAAACCCTGGAAATTCAGAGGCTTTTTTAGCAGCTGTTAACCACTTCACTACCAGTGTATCAAAGTGCATCTCCCCACTAACCCCCTGATTATCAGGAACAGATGACAGCCCCTTGGGGAAGGGCCTGGCAAAGCTAGGGTTAATACCTACTTTGTGGAATGCACTGGGGTTACTTATAAATAACCCCATGGGTGGGAAAATGTACCCCTGAGATTGGCACAGGTCCTGCCGTCACCTTAGCTGCCACTCTCACCTCTGAGATATAAGTGGCTCCCACATTGTGGCTCTGCTTCTCAAGGTCCCAAACAGACACTTGGGCTAAAGATATCACTAGGAAGGAGGATGACATCAGGATCCCATTTCAGAAGCCAGTTTTCATTATCTCCTCTTATATCCCTGACCCTGCTGGCAATGGGATCCTAAGATCCCATACCCATTATGTTTAGTACTTTTTTACCTCTATCTTGCTTAGAGTCTCAGTCCAGTGCTCAGTCTCTGTCCTTCTATCTTCCTCCACATATACATCTACCAGTCCCTCCTTCTCAGCTTCTAATCTGAAGGTTCCCATGACAAACCAGTATAGTGGAAACAGTATCAACTTTGGATACTGTTTCCTATTCTGCCACCTTGGGCAAGTTGCATAACCTCTTTGAGCCTATTTGCCCACCTGAAGAATGAGATGCTGGATAACATTTGACTCATGGGATCATTGTAAGTATTGAATGAAATAGAGCCTATGAATGTCCCTGCCACTGTTCCTGGAATGCAGGGGAGTTTAGTCATGGGAGATTCCTTTTTGCCACTACCTTTTACCACTTCTACATGCCCAAGGACTTACCCAAACACACACATATACACTACCATGGGGTTCAACCTGCATATGCCCTAGTACATGAACTACTTCCTCTCATTATTCACTCACTCACTCACTCACTCACTCACTCACTCACTCAACAAATATTTCTTGAGCAGAATCAGAAAGGCAGTGAAGTTTGCCTTCTGATAGCCTGGTAGCTGGAAAGGGCAAAAGTTTTGAAGTCAAACATACCTGGATTTGAATCTTGGTTCTGTCATTTACTAGCTGTGTGACCTGGAATAAGTCATTTTACCACTTTGAGACTCAGTTTTCTTATCTGCAATATTAGGGTAATAATGGGAATCTTGTAGGGAATACTTTAAGAATGTTGAAACTGAAGGGGCAGAAATCAGAGAAGGAGACAATCCATGAGAGACTCTGGACTCCAGGAAACAAACTGAGGGTTACAGAAGTGGGGGGTGGTGGGATAGGGTAACCAGGTGATGGGTATTAAGGAGGGCATGTGCTGTGATAAGCACTGGGTGTTATACACAACTAATGAATCGTTGAACACTACATCAAAAACTAATGATGTACTATATGTTGGCTATTTGAACATAATAAAAAATTTAAAAATTTAAAAATTTAAAGAAAAGACTGTCTTTGGCAATAACTAGTTTGTCTTCAAAAAGTTGTGAGGACAGTAACCATCCCTGTTCTAAATCTTCCAAACTTACAGGAAGTGAAATGATTTTCTCTAAGCCATCTAGTAAGTTTGTTTATTCATTTATTTATTCACTTAGAAAACAGAGACTGTGTTCCAGAAACTGAGCTGGGTGCTGAGATACATGATTGAAAAAGAAATCTGTGCTAGCAAGAAGTTTACAGTCTAATCGGGGTGGGGGGGGGAACAAAAACAAAAACAAAAACAAACAAACAAAAAAAAAAACACGCCGATGAGGAATCAGAGCGATGTGATACATCCTGAGAAAAGGACTTGAACCTAGGTCTATAGAAGAACTGCTTAATTCTGTTTGAAGAAAACAAGGAAACAGAACAGATTCTGAATCCCAGAAGAGGTGTTCTTTTTTTTTTTTTTTCAGTTTTTATTTAAATTCCAGTTAGTTAACATACAGTGTAATATTAGTTTCAGGTGTACAATGTAGTGATTCAGCACTTCCATACAACACCCAGTGCTCTTCACAACAAGAGCACTCCTTAATCCCCATCATCTATATAACCCATCCCCCATGAACTTCTATTCTGGTAACCATGTTTGTTCTCTATATTTAAGAGTCTGTTTCTTGTTGGCCTTTCTCTCTCTCTTTTCCCTTTCCTCATTTGTTTGGTATCTTAAATTCCACATAAGAGTGAAATCATGGGTATTTGTCTTTCTCTGACTGACTTATTTCACCTAGCATAATACTCTAGCTCCATCCAAGTCCTTACAAATGGCAAGATTTCATTCTATTTTATGGCCAAGTAATATTCCATTGTATACATATACAAGCACTTATTTATCCATTCATGAGTCAATGGATACTTGGGCTCTTTCCATAATTTGGCTAAGGTAATAATGCTGCTACGAACATCATGATGCATGTATACCTTTGAATTAATATTTCTGTATTATTTGGGTAAAATACCTAGTGGTGGAATTGCTGGATTGTAGGGTAGTTCTATTTTAAACTTTTTGAAGAACCTCCGTATTATTTTCCAGAAAGGCTGCAACAGTTTGCATTCCCACCAACTGTGCAAGAAGCTTCCCCTTTCTCCAATCCTTGCCAACACCTGCTGTTTCTTCTGTTGTTGATTTTAGCCATTCTGACAAGCTTGAGATGCTATCTCGTTGGAGTTTTGATTTGCATTTCCGTGATGATCAGTGATGTTGAGCATATTTTCATGTGTCTGTTAGCCATCTGTATGTCTTCTTTGGAAAAATGTCTATTTGTGTCTTCTGCACATTTTTAAATTAGATTATTCATTTTTGGGGTGTTGAGTTTTATAAGTTCTTTATATATTTTGGATACTAATCCTTTATCAGATATATCATTTGGAAATATCTTCTCCCATTCAGTAGGTTGCCTTTTAGTTTTGTTGATTGTTTCCTTCACTGTGCAGAAGCTTTTTATTTTGATGTAGTGCCAATAGTTTACTTTTGATTTTGTTTCCTTGCCACAGGAGACATATCTAGAAGGACGTGCTGTGGCCAATGTCAAAGAAGTTACTGCCTGTGTTCTCTTCTAGGATTTTGATGGTTTCCTGTTTCACATTTAGGTCTTTTATCCATATTAAATTTATTTTTGTGTATGGTGTAAGAAAGTGGTCCAGTTTCATTCTTCTGCATGTTGCCGTCCAGTTTTCCCAACACCATTTGTTGAAGAGATTGTCTTTTTCCTGCTGGATATTTTTTCCTGCTTTTTTGAAAATTAATTGACCATATAGTTATGGGTTCATTTCTGGATTTTCTATTCTGTTCCATTGATCTATGTGTCTGTTTTTCTGCCAGTACCATACTGTCTTGCTCACTACAGCTTCATAATATAACTTGAAGTCTGGAATTGTGATGCCTCCAGCTTTGCATTTCTTTCTCAAGGTTGCTTTGTCTATTAGGGGACTTTTGTGGTTCTAAACACATTTTAGGATTGTTTTTTCCAGCTCTGTGAAAAATGCTGGTGGTATTTTTGGTAGGGATTACATTAAATGTGTAAATCGCTTTGGGTAGTAGACACATTTGAACAGTATTTTTTCTTCCAATCCATGAGCATGGAATATCTTTCCATTTCTTTTTGTCGTCTTCAATTTCTTTCATCAGTGTATTATAGTTGTCAGAGTACATAACTTTTACATCTTTGGTTAGGTTTATTCCTAAGTATCTTAGGTTTTTGGTGTAATTTTAAATGGGATTAATTCCTTGATTTCTCTTTCTGTTGCTTCATTATTGGTGTATACAAATGCAACAGATTTATGTACATTGATTTTGTATCATGCAATGTTACTGAATTCATTTATCACTTCTAGCAGCTTTTTGGTGAAGTTTTTCATGTTGTCTATATAGAGTATCATGCCATCTGCAAGTAGTGAAAGTATGACTTCTTCCTTGCCAATCTGAATGCTGTTTTATTTCTTTTTGTTGTCTGATTGCTGTGACTAGGACTTCAGTATTATGTTGAATAACAGTGGTGAGAGTGGGCATCCCTGCCTTGTTCCTGACCAGAGGAAAAGCCCTCAGTTCTTCCTGATTGAGGATGATATTAGCTGTTTTTTTCATATATGGCCTTTATTATGTTAAGGTATTTTCCTCTAACTGTGCTTTGTTGAGGGATTTTGTCATGAATGGATGTCATACTTTGTCAAATGCTTTTTCTGCATCTGTTGAAATGATCATATGGTTCTTATCCTTTCTTCTATTACTGTGGTGTATCATACTGATTGATTTGCAAATATTGAACCACCCTTGCAACCAAGTAATAAATCCCATTTGATCATGGTGCATGAATTTTGTAATGTATTGTTGAATTCAGCTTGCTAGTATTTTACTGAGAACTTCTGCACCCGTGCTTGTCAGAGATATTGCCCTGCACTTCTCTTTTTTAGTGGAGTATTTATCTGCTTTTGGTACCAGGGTATGCTGGCCTAATAAAATGAATTTGGAAGTTTTCCCACCTTCTCTATTTTTTTTTTTAACAGTTTGAGAATAGGTTTGAACTCTTCTTTAAATGTTTGGCAGAATTTGCCTGTGAAGCCATCTAGTCCTGGACTTTGTTTGGAATTTTTTGATTCCTGATTCAATTTCTTTGCTGGTTATCTGTCTGTTCAAGTTTTCTATTTCTTCCTGTTTCACTTTTGGTAATTTATATGTTTCTAGGAATTTATTCATTTCTTCTAGTTTATCCAATGTGTTGGCATATAGTTTTCATAATATTCTTTTGGAGTTGTTTGTATTTCTGTAGTGTTGGTTGTTATTTGTGATTCTATTTATTTGGGTCCTTTCTCTTTTCTTTTTGATAAGTTTGGCTAGAGGTTTGTCAATTTTAATAATTTTTTTCCAAAGGATCAGCTCCTGGCTTCATTGATCAGTTCTACTGGTTTTTGTTCTTGTTTTTAGTTACTATATCATTTTTTGCAGTCTAATCTTTATTATTTACCTTCTTCTGCTGGCTTTAGGCTTTGTTTATTGTTCTGTTTCTAACTCCTTTGAGTGTAAGGCAAGTTTGAGATTTTTCTTGTTTCTTGAGGTAGGCCTGTATTGCTATGTACTTCCCTCCTATGACCACTTTTGCTGCATCCCAAACGTTTTGGGCCATCATGCTTTCACTTTCATTTATTTCCATGTATTGTTTTGTATTTCTTTGATTTCTTGATTGGCCTATTCATTGTTTAGTATCATGTTGTTTAACATCATGTATTTTTGGACTTTCCAGATTTTTTCTTGTGGTTGACTTCTAGTTTCATAGTGTTGTGGTCATAAAAGGTGCATGATATGACTTCAATCTTTTTGTAATTGTTGAGCCTATTTTGTGACCTAAGATGTGATGTACTGAGCAGAATGTACTATGTGCACTTGAAAATATGTGTATTCTGCTCTATTATGATGGAATGTTCTGAATATATCTGTTAAGTCTATCCTTTCCAGTGTGTCATTCAAAGCCATTGTTTACTCGTTGATTTTCTGTTTAGATGATCTGTCCATTGATGTAAGTGAGCATTAAAGTCCCCTACTATTATTGTATTATTATCAACTAGTTCCTTTATGCTAGTTATTAATTGTTTTATATATTTGGGTGCTCCCATGTTGGGTGTGTAAATATTTACAATTGTCATATCTTCCTTTTGGATTGTTCCCTTTGTGATTATACAGTGCGCTTCTTTGACTCTTGTTATAGTCTTTTGTTGTTGTTGTTGTTGAGTCTAATTTGTCTGATTAAGTATTGGTACTCCAGCTTTCCTTTGACATCAATCTGCATGGTAAATGTTTCTCCGTCCCTTCACTTTCAATGTGCAGTTTTCTTTAGGTCTAAAATGAGTCTCTTGTAGGCAGCATATAGATGGGTCTTGTTTTTTAATCCATTCCGACACCCTTTGTCTTTTGATTGGAACATTTAGTCCACTTACATTCAAATTAATTATTGAGAGATATTTATTTATTGCCATTTTATTAGTTGTTTTGTCATTGTTCCTGGAAAGTTTCTCTGATCCTTTCTTGACTTTTCAATTTTGGCATCTGTTTTCCACTTAGAATCTCCTTTAATATTTCTTGCAGGGCTGGTTTAGTGGTTGCAATCTCCTTTAGTTTTTGTTTGTCTGGGAAAATCTTTAAAAAATCTTTATCTTTATCTTTCTTTATCTTTCCTTCTATTCTAAATGATAGCCTTACTGGATAGAATATTCTTGGCTGCAGATTTTTCCCTTTCAGCATGCTGAATGTATTGTCTTGCCAAGTTTCTTTTGAGAAATCTCCAGTTAACCATATGGGTTTTCCCTTGTAAGGTAAGGACTCCTTTTTTCTTGCTGCTTTTAAGATTTTTTTCTTCATCACTATATTTTACCAATTTAATTACAATATGTTTTGGCTTTGGCCTGCTTTTGTGAATTTTGATGGGAGTTCTCTGTGCATCCTGGATCTTGATGTCTTTTTACTGCCCAGATTAGGGAAGTTTTTAGCTATTATTTCCTTAAATTAATTTTCTGCCTCCTTTATTCTCTCTTCTTTTTCTTGGACTCCTATAATATGAATTTTATTACTTTTGATGGAATCACTATATTCCCTAAGTGTATTGTCTTGTTACATAATTCTTCTTTCTCTCTTTTGTTCAGCTTCATTACTTTCAATTACGTTGCCTTCTAGGTCACTAATTCATTCCTCTGGTTTTCCAGCCTGCTGTTAATTGCATCAAGTGTATTTCTAATCTCATTGCATGCTTCATTTCTGTTTGAGTCTTTTTTAGCTCTTTATTTCTGTTGTAAGGTTCTCACTGATATCTTCTTTTTTTTTTTTTCTCAAGCCCAGTGAATATCCTTATGGTTGTTGCTTTAAGTTCTCCATCAGGGATGTTACTTATGTCGGTTTCACTTAGATCTCTGGTGTGGCCTTATCTTATTCTTTCATTTGGGAAAAATTCCTCTATCCTGGCATTTTGTCTACATCTCTGCCTTCCTCTCTGTGTTAGAAAGGCCAGTTATGTTGCCTGCTCCTGAACATAATGGCCTTATGAAGGAGAGGTCGTGTATATTACAGGGATTTCAGATTGTGAGGGACTCAGACCTAGGAGTTGATATATATGTCATGAAATTGTTATGCTGCTAGCTTTGCTGTAGTTTACTCTGAACTTTAGAGCTAGATGGACCTCAGTCTCCTGGAAGCCAAAGTCTTCCCTGAAAGAGAAGCTTTTCTCACCCAACCACTTGCCATAAGGTTTATAAATTGGGTTCTGGAATCAGACAGGGGTTTCCATCTACAGCTTGGCTAGGATAAGGACCTGAAGGGTCTTTTCTTTTCCCTCCTGATACCAACCAATTCTTTGATTCTCTGACACAAAATGGGTGTCCTACAATTCAATTGTGACACTAACTACACAGAATTAGCAACAAACTACACAAGTTTAAGATCTCAGTTCCACAAACTGCTCTCACTTTAGGAAACAGTCTTAAGTATCAGGTCCTGAGTTACTCACAATTATGTCCTACTTTGCCATAAATTTGGGGGTTCCCACTACCCACCCAAGGTTCAATAATTCACTAGAACACCTCACATAACTCAGGAAAGTAATTTACTTACTATTATTGGTTTCTTGTAAAGGATACCACTCAGGAACAGCTACATGGAAGATATGTAAAGGGCAAGGTATGGAGGGAGGGGTGTAGAGCTTCCATGCCCTCTCTAGGCACACTACCCTCCCAGAACCTTGAGGTGTTCACCAACCTGAAAGTTCTGTCAGCCTTATTGTTTAGAGGGGTTAATGGAAGTTTCATCATGTTGGTCTAATTGATTGGCCATTGGTGACTGAACTCAATCTCAGCCCCTCCCCCCTTCCCAGAGAATCAGGAGTTGGGGCTGAAAGTTCCAACACTCTAATTTCATGGTTTGTTCTTTCTGGCAGCTAGCGCCTATCCTGAAGCTACCTAACCCCCAGCTCCCCACTCTCAACTTTACAAGTTATCTCATTAATATATAAAAGATACTCTTGTGTCACTTCTTAAGATTCTTATTATTTTAGAAGTAGAGTTCAGTGATTCATCAGTTGCATACAACTCTCAGTGCTCATTTTTTCAAGTGCCCTCCTTAATGCCCATCAGCCAATTACCCCATCTCCTCACCAACCTCCCCTCCAGCAACCCTCAGTTTGTTTCCTATAGTTAAGAGTCTCTTGTGGTTTTCCCCCTTCTCTGTTTTCATCTTATTTTACTTTTCTTTCTCTTCCCCATGTTCATCTGTTTTCTTAAATTCCATATATGAGTGAAATCATATGATATTTGTCTTTCTCTAACATATTTTGCTTAGCATAATACCCTCTATACTATAGGACTGAAAGACATCTTCTGATGACAATCCATAGAAAAAGTAGTAAATGAAGAGTGAGGAGCCCTGGGCTCTACTAGCCCTGGCCTTGGGTTACTTGAGGGCTCTTCTTTTCTCTCCCATCCCTATGCCCCATTTCTTCCTCTGGACATAAGAAAGTTGAATTGGGTGTCCTCAGAGGTCCTTTAAGCCTTACCAAAACATGTTCTGGTGGCCAAAAGGGTCCCTCATAGCTGTCCTCATGAAGCCAGGCTCCACCATTGTCTGGGTTGCTCAGGCAAAGGGTGTTCCAGGTCCATAGCAACAGCAGCATTAGACAGAGCAAAGTAATTAGAGATATTCTTTTCCTTCTGCCCCACTTAGTCCCAGGGCTGGGACTAGGGTGAGGTGAGTGAAGCACTTGCCTTGCACACAAAATTTAAGGAGGTGTAAAGGGAAGCCTTATTGATCAGGATAAATAATATTTTATTTATTTATTTTTTAAGAATTTATTTATTTGACAGAGAGAGACACAGCGAGAGAGGGAACACAAGCAGAGGGAGTGGGAGAGGGAGAAACAGGCTTCCCGCTGAGCAGAGAGCCTGGTGTAGGGGTCAATCCCAGGACCTGGGACCATGACATGAGCCAAAGGCAAATGCTTAATGATAGCCACCTAGGCGCCCCAGGATAAATAATATTTTAACACAATATTTAAAAAAAAATAAAATTAATGCAAAAATCCACATTGAACACAATATTAAAATTTTAAGTAAAGGCAGGATCAACATTACTGATTTTTCCTTTTTCCTTGGGCTCCAATATGACTTGGCATACATAGCACTGCTCAATTCCCTTTCAATTCTCCCCAGTAAGCAAATATATATCACTTAAGAATCCAAGATGAGGTTGTATTTCTGCATTATGATAGTTAAATTTGGGCCTGCTGTCTAAGAAAAGTGACTAGTACATAACAAGAACATATTAAGAGTAGAGCCTCTGGAGCTAGACAGCATGCATATGAAAGCTAGGGCTGCTACTTATTACCTGTGTGACCTTGGACAAGTTAGTTAACCATTCTGTCCCAGTTTCCTCTTCTATAAAAGAGGAATAATAATAGTACCAACTACTTAGGGCTGTTCTGAGGGTTAAATTAATTAATATACATTAATATCTAAGCAAGGGAGATGGTATGTGGTATGTATCCACTGAACATTTGCTCTTGTTATATTTAGGAAGAATATCTTAAAATCAGTAGTGACACAGCAATAGATGACTGAAGCAGATTGTTAAGTCATTTTTCCTGCTGCTCTATAAAAGCTCTGCAGGGATCTGAGTACAATGTTGCTTGAGGCAGAGATAGAAAGTACATGACTTCTTTTTTAAAAATTTTTATTATGTTGTTAATCACTACACATTACATCATTAGTTTTTGATGTAGTGTTCCATGATTTATTGTTTGCGTATAACACCCAGTGCTCCATTCAGTACGTGCCCTCTTTAATACCCATCACCAGACTAGCCCATCCACCCACCCCCCTCCCCTCTAGAACCCTCAGTTTGTTTCTCAGAGTCCATAGTCTCTCATGGTTCTTCTCCCCCATCGATTTCCCCCCTTCATTTCTTCCTTCCTACTATCTTTTTTTTTTTTTTTAACATATAATGTATTATTTGTTTCAGAGATACAGGTCTGTGATTCAACAGTCTTACACAATTTTCAAAAGGAATGAAATCTTGCCATTTGCAATGACGTGGATGGAACTGGAGGGTATTATGCTGAGCGAAATAAGTCAATCAGAGAAAGACATGTATCATATTATCTCACTGATATGAGGAATTCTTAATCTCAGGAAACAAACTGAGGGTTGCTGAAGTGGTGGGGGCTGGGAGGGATGGGGTGGCTGGGTGAAAGTACATGACTTCTGAAAGTTTTTTCCATTTACTATGATGCCTGAAGGAAAATGTGGATCAACCACAACAGCAGGGTGCACACAACACACATAGGAGACTCCTGAAGTGCCAGGTTCTGGTGAACAGGGGACACTACACAACAGAGGACTGTAGGACCTCTTCTTCATAAGGCCACTACTTTCAAAAGAAAGAGACATAGCTGACTTTTCTAACACAGAAATAGACACAGAGACTTAGATAAAATGAGGAGTCAGAGGAATATATCCCAAATGAAAGAACAGGACAAAGTCACAAGAGACCTAAGCAAAACAGAGATAAGTAATATGCCTAACAGAGAATTTAATAATCATAAAGATACTTACTTGACATGAGGAAACAGTGGAAGACATCAGTGAGACCCTTAACAAACAGATAAAAAAAGAACCAATCAGTGATAAAGAACACAGTAAATGAAATTAAAAAAATATACTAGATGGAATAAATAGTAGACTAGAGGAAGCAGAAGAATGAGTCAGTGACTGGAGGACAGAGTAATGGAAAGTAATCAAGATATCCAAATGACAGAAAAAATATGCAAAATGAAAATAGTTTTAGGGAACTCAGTGACAACATCAGGCATAATATCATTCACATTACAGGGAACCCAGATGGAGAAGAGAGAGAAAAGGGGGCAGAAAATGTATTTGAACAAGTAATACCTGAAAATGTCCCTAATCTGGGGAAGGAAACAGAAATCCAGATTCAGGAGGCACAGAGATCCCCCAACAAAATTAACCTAAAGAGGTCTACAAGACACATAATAGTTAAAATGTCAAAAAGTGGCAATAGAGAATTTTTAAAGGAGCAGGAGAAAAGAAAAACAGTTACATACAAAGGAAAACCGCATAAGGCTATCAGCCGACTTTTTAGCAGAAAGTTTGCAGGCCAGAAGAGGGTGACATGATATATTCAAAGTGCTTAAAGGAAAAAATATGCAGCCAAGAATACTCTATCTAGCAAGGTTATCATTCAGAATACAAGGAGAAATAAAGAGTTTTCCAGACCCCCCCAAAAAATTAGAGGAATTCATCATAACCATTAAACCAACCCTAAAAGAAATGTTAAAAGGGACACTGAGTGGAAAGGAAAGACCATAAGTAAGAGTAAGAAAAGTAGGAAGCACAAAAGCAGTAAAAGTAAATGTGTCTATAAAACCAGTCAAGGAACTCACAAAATAAAGGTACGTAAAATATGACACCATATACCTAAATCATGAGGAAGAAGAATAAAGAGTGGGTTCAAACTTAAGCAACCATCAACTTAATATATGCAGAAGATGTTATATACAAGCCTACTGGTAACCACAAATTAAAAAAAAAAAAAAAAAAAAAAAAAAACAGAGGGCACCTGGGTGGCTCAGTTGGTTAAGCAACTGCCTTCGGCTCAGGTCATGATCCTGGAGTCCCTGGATCGAGTCCTGCATCAGGCTCCCTGCTCAGCAGGGAGTCTGCTTCTCCCTCTGACCCTTCCCCCTCTCATGTGCTCTCTCTCTCTCATTCTCTCTCTCTCAAATAAATAAATAAAACCTTAAAAAAAACAGTAATATATATGCTAAAATAAAGAGAAAGAAATCCATATAAATCACTGAGGAAAGCCAACTAATCGTGAGAGAAGAGAGCAAGGGAAGAAAGGAACAGACAAGAACTACAAAAAGAACCATAAAACAAGTAACAAAATGACAACAAATACATACCTATGAATAACTACTTTGAATGTGAATGGACTAAACACTCCAATCAAAAGACATAGGGTGACAAAATAGATTTAAAAAAACAAGACCTATGTATATGCTGCCTACAAATGACTCATTTCAGACTTAGAGACATATGGAGATTGAAAGTGAAGGGATGCACTTGTATTCAAAATAGTACTAGAAGTCCTAGCCATAGCTATCAGACAAGAAAAAGAAATAAAAGGCATCCAAATTGGTAAGGCAGAGGTTAAATTTTCACTATTTGTAGATGAAATGACACTATATATAGAACCATGAGAGACTATGGACTCTGAGAAACAAACTGAGGGTTTTAGAGGGGAGGGTGGTGGGGGGATGGGTTAGCCCAGTGATGGTTATTAAGGAGGGCACATACTGCATGGAGCACTGGGTGTTATACGAAAACAATGAATCGTGGATCACTACATCAAAAACTAACGATATATTGTATGATGACTAACATAGCATAATAAAATAAAATTTAAAATATAAAAAACAAACAACAAAAAAAACCCCCTAAAATCATAAAACAAACAAAAAGAAAACTAAAGACTCCACCAAAAACCTACTAGAATTGAAAAAATGAATTCAGGAAAGTTGTAAGATACAAAATCAATGCACAGGAATCCATTGCATTTCTTTTTTTTTTTTTTTTAAGATTTTATTTATTTATTTGACAGAGAGACACAACAAGAGAGGGAACACAAGCAGAGGGAGTGGGAGAGGGAGAAGCAGGTTCCCCGCAGAGCAGGGAGCCTGATGTGGACTCAGCCTGGGATCATGACCTGAGCTGAAGGCAGTCGCTTAACTGACTGAGCCACCCAGGCACCCTCCGTTGCATTTCTATGTACTAACAATAGAGCAGCAGAAAGAAAAATAAAGAAAGCAATCCCATTTATAATTGCACCAAAAATAATAAAATATGTAAAAATAAACTTAACCAAGGAGGCAATAGACTTCTACTCTGAAGAGTATAAACCTTTTATGAAAGAAATTGAAGGGCGCCTGGGTGGCTCAGTTGGTTAAGCGACTGCCTTTGGCTCAGGTCATGATCCTGGAGTCCCTGGATCGAGTCCCGCATCGGGCTCCCTGCTCGGTGGGGAGCCTGCTTCTCCCTCTGACCCTCCCCCCTCTCGTGTGCTCTCTCTCTCTCATTCTCTCTGTCTCAAATAAATAAATAAAATCTTTAAAAAAAAAAAGAAATTGAAGATGACACAAACAAATGGAAAGATATTCCATGGTCATGGAGCAGAAGAACAAATACTGTCAAAATGTCCATACTATCCAAAACAATCTACAGATATAATCCAATCCCTATCAGAATACCAACAGCAGTTTTCATAGATCTAGAACCAACAATCCTAAAATTTGTATGGAATCACAAAAGATCCCAGATAGCCAAAGCAATCTTGAAAAAGAAAAACAAACAAACAAACAAACAAACAAAAACAAAGAAGGAGGTATGACGATTCTGGATTTCAAGTTATACTACAAATCTGTAGTAAACAAAACAGTATGGTAGCAGCACAAAAATAGACACATAGATCAGTAGAAAAGGATAGAAATCCCAGAAACAAACCCACTATTATATGGTCAATTGATCTTTGACTAAAGGACAAGAATATCCAATGGGAAAGGACATCTCTTCAACAAATTGTGTTGAGAAAACAGCTCGGCAACATGCAAAAGAATGAAACTGGACCCTTTCTTACACAATACACAAAAATAAACTTAAAAAAGGATAAAAGACCTAAATTTGAGACATGAAATCATAAAAATCCTAAAAAAGAACACAGGCAGTAAGTTTTCTGACTTTGGCTATAAATTTTTTTTTCAATATATGACAGGGGAAATAAAAGCAAAATAAACTATTGGGGCTATATCAAAATAAAAATACAGGAGGAGAAGTTAAGATGGCAGAGGAGTAGGGACACCCTAAGCAACTACTGAAAGAAACAATATAGCTAAATTAAAATGACAAGAGCTACATTTATCAATTTGGGTAAACATAAGAAAATCCTATATAATGTGTATGGACACAGAAATAAGTAACAAATATATACAACTCTTCATGGGTATAATAACTACAAAATTCAAGGGGAGTTAAGATGGCAGAGGGGTAGGGAGATCCTAAGCTTGCTTTGTCCCTCTAACACAGCTAGATAAATATCAAATCATTCTGAACACCAGAGAAATTGATCTGAGTACTGAAAAAAACAAACTGCACAACTAGATGTAGAAAAATGGCCACACCAAGGAAGGTAGGAGTTGCAGAAAGTTGATTTGAGGGAGAAAAGAACTGCAGGTACTGTGGAGGTGAGGGAGCCCTGATCATGGAGAGATGAGCAAGACAGAAAGAGAGAGACTGAAAGCATGCATAGGGGAATGGGCAAGAAAAACTCTTCCCCAAAATCATTGACTGAGAAAAGGAGAGGGGCTGACTACTGCAAGTTTTTATAAGCAGTGGAGTGTAAAGTCTGATGTTTTAGAAGTCCACGCCATCACCAGGGTCATGCCTGGTGGGTTTAACAGTGCTCCTGTAGGGAAGGAGGGCAGAGACCTGGGAGTGGGCAGCTTGGTCTGAGGATCCCCTGGGTCATATGGGGAGAAACTGTTACCCTTCTTAGAGCACATTTGGGAGTGGTGGCACAGCCTCTGTGGGGACAAAAGAACTGGTAGCATCAACATTGCTGCCCTGTTCTCTAGCATAGGAACAGAGACACTGGCTGAGGGCAGCAAACTTTGGTGCCAGCTTTTTGCTGCACTTTACTATAAACTATGAACTGGTGTGTAGTTGTTTGACCAATTTCTGGGACAAACTGGTACCAGACACAGCATGGGAGACCCTCCCCCAGAAGATCAATATGGGTCAGCACAGTGTGGGTCCTTAAAACTTGGAGTTTGGAAACCCAGCCATGAATCTGAGATAAAATACAGGAGTTCAGTGCTACCTGGCAGACCGACAGCTTGGACACAGACAGGGTGAAGGCAGGGATAAGAACAGGAGCTAGGGACACAAGAAGGGTGATAGAATGCTCTTCTGTGAGGGCTTCCTGAAGAGTGCCAGGCACAAAATCCCCACTTCAAAGTGTGGTGACACCATTTTACCCCTGCCCATCAGCACTGACCAACTTCGGTGAGCAACACAGCACCTCTCAGTGGAGGCTGGAGACACTTACACCAAGCTCAGCCCCCCTGTGTCCTGTAGGTGCACCTCCACTAGTGCAAGTCCATCTGAGAATCATGGGAGCAGGTCTCTTCCTCAGAAGACTAGCACAAAACCCTTGAATGCACCAAGTGTACTGATTATAGAGTGCTGCAAATCTTCAGCTCTAGGGGAAATAGGATCTAGCTTCCTTTTTTCTTTTTCTTTTTCTTTTCTTTTCTTTCTTCTTTCTTTCTTTCTTTCTTTCTTTTTTTTTTTTTATCTACCTTCCTTTAACAAAGCAGATAAATACACCTACTTAAAACTTGCCACACAGTGGACAAAGTCCAAACACCCACTACTGCAGGCAAGGAGAAATGCTGTAGAGGACTCACCTGAGGGAAGGGGCAGCCAAACCACAACAGCAGAGTGCACACTCTGAAACACCTCCTGAAGCATTAGGCCTAAGACAGAGACACCTCTTTTTTTGTTGTTGTTTCTTTTGACCTCTTCCTAATATAAACATTACTCTCGGGAGCAGGAATATAACAGGGTTTCCTAACAATCACACACACACACACACACACATGTGCATGTGCACACACACACAGTGACCTAGAAAAAATGACAAGACAGAGGTATTCACACCAAATGAAAGAAGAGGAGGTAACAGCCAGGAATTTAATCAAAACTGATGTAAGATGCCTGAACCAGAATTTAAAACAATAATCATAAGGGTATTAGCTGGGCTTGAGAAAAGCATAGGAGACACTAGAGAATTCTTTACAGGAGATAAAGGAACTAAAAACCAGTCAGGCCAAAATAAAAAATGCTATAACTGAGATGCAAAACTGGCAGGATGCAATGGCAAGGAGAATGGACAAAGCTGAAGAAGGAATCAGTGATATAGAAGATTAGATTATTGAAAATGATGAAGCTGAAAAGAAAAGGTAAAGAAAATTATTGGATCATAAATGTAGACTTAGGAACTCAGTGACTCTTTAAAGCATAATAACATTAATATCATAGCAGTCCTGAAAGAAGAAGAGGAAGAAAAGGGGGCAGAATGTTTATTTGAGCAAATTATAGCTAAGAACTTCTCTAACTGGGGAAGGAAACAGACAATGAATTCCAAGAAGCACAGAAAATTCCCATTAAATCAACAAAAGCTGGCCATCACCAGGACATGTCATAGTCAAATTCACAAAATACACAGACAAGGAAAGAATCCCAAAACCAGCAAGGGGAAAAAAGTCCTTACCCTACAAGAGAAGACAGATTGGGTTGGAAGTAGATTTATCCACAGAAACTTGGCAGGCCAGGAGATTGTGGCATGATATATGCAATGTACTGAATGGGAAAAATATGCAGCCAAGAAGACGTTATCCACCAAGGCTGTCATTCAGAATATAAAGAGAGATAAAGAGTTTCCCAGACAAATAAAAACTAAAGGAGTTCATGACAACTAAACCAGCCCTGCAAGAAACATTAAAGGGGACTCTTTCAATGGGGGGGAAAAGGGCCAGAAGCAACAAATACTAGAAAGGAACACAGAATATCACCAGAAACACTACCTTTACAGATAACACAATGACATTAAATTCATACCCATCAATAATCACTGTGAATGTAAATGGGCTAAATGCTTCAATCAAAAGACATAGGGTATCAGAATAAAAAAAATCAAGGCCCATCTAGATGCTGCCTACAAGAGACTCAGTTTAGACCCAAAGTCACCTGCAGATTGAAAATGAAGGGATGGAGTAATATTTTTCATACACATGGACATAAAAAAAAAAGCTAGAATAGCAATCCTTATTTCATATAAACTAGACTTTAAACCAAAGTCTGTAACAAGTGATGAAAAGGGCATTATATCATAATCAAGGGAACTGTCTATCCAGAAGATCTAACAATTGTAAATAGTTCTGCCCCCAACATGGAAGCACCTAAATATATAAATAAATTAATAACAAACAGGAAGAAACTCATTAATAATAATACAGTAATTGTAGGGGACTTTAAAACTTGACTAACAGCAATGGATATATCATCTAAGCAGAAAATCAACCAGGAAACAATGGCTTTGAATGACACACTGATGTTAAGATGAACTTAACAGATACATTCAGAACATTTTATCCTAAAGCAGCAGAATACACATTCTTTTTGAATGCACATAGAACATTCTCCACAATAGATCACATACTGGGTTGCAAATCAGCCCTGAACAAGTACACAAAGTATCATACCATGCATATTTTCAGACCACAGTGCTATGAAACTTGAAGTCAACCCCAGGACAAAATTTGGAAAGACCACAAATACATGGGAGGTAAAAGAACATCCTACTAATGAATGATGGGTTAACCAGGAAATCAAAGAAGAAATAAAGAAATACATGGAAGCAAATGAAAATGAAGACATGACAGTCCAAAACCTCTGGGATGCAGCAAAGGCAGTCCTAAGAGGGAAGTATATTGCAATACATGCCTACCTGAAGCTAGAAAAGTCTCAAATATACAACCTAACTCTACACTTACAGGATCTAGTAAAGGAACAGCAAATAAAGCCTAAAGCAAGCAGTAGAAGGGAAATAATAAAGATTAAAGCAGAAAAAAATATAGGAAAAAATCCAGTAGAACAGATCAATGACATTAAGAGCTGGTTCATTGAAAGAATTAATAAAATTGAGAAGCCCTTACCTGGACTTATCAAAAGCAAAAGAGAATGGACCCAAATAAATAAAATCCTGAATGAAAGGGAGAGATCACAACCAACAATACAGAAATACAAACTATCATAAGAGAATATCATGAAAAATTATATGCCAACAAACTGGACAATCTGGAAGAAATGGATAAATTCCTAGAAACATACAAACTACCAAAGCTGAAACTGGAAGATATAGAAAACCTGAACAGACCCATAAACAGCAAAGAAATTGAAGCAGTAATCAAAAATCTCCCAACAAACAATCGTCAAAGGCCAGATGGCATCCCAGGGGATTTCTACCAGACATATAAAGAAAAGTTAATACCTATTCCTCTAGGGGCGCCTGGGTGGCTCAGTCATTAAGTGTCTGCCTTCGGCTCAGGTCGTGATCCCAGGGTGCTGGGATTGGGCCCCGCTTCAGGCTCCCTGATCTGCGGGAGGCCTGCTTCTCCCTCTCCCACTCCCCCTGCTTGTGTTCCCTCTCTCACTGTCTCTCTCTTTCAAAAAATAAATAAAATATTAAAAAAAAACCCTATTCCTCTAAACTTTTCCAAAAAGTAGTAATGGAAAGAAAACTTCCATATTCATTCTATGAGGCCAGCATTACCTGGATTCCTAAACCAGACAAAGACCCCATTAAGAGGAGAATGACAGGCCAATATCCCTGATGAACATGGATGCAAAAATTATTAATACAATACTAGCAAATGAAATCCAACAGTACATTAAAAGAGTTATTTGCCATGATGAAGTGGGATTTATTCCTGGGCTGGAGGGGTGGTTCAATATTTGCAAATCAATCAACATGATACACTCCAGTAATAAAAGAAAGGATAAGAACCATATGATTCTCTCAATAGATGCAGAAAGATCATTTGATAAAATACAGCATACATTTTTATATAAAAACCTTCAACAAAGTAGGGATAGAGGGAACATACCTTAAAATCATAAAGGCCATATACAAAGACCCACAGCTAATATCATCCTCAGTGGGGAAAAACAGTGTTTTTCCTCTAATAAGGTCAGTAACAAAACAGGGATTTCCACTGTTACCCTCATTATTTAACATAGTACTGGAAGTCTTGCCTTACCAGTTAGAAAACAAAACAAATAAAAGACTCCAAACCAGCAAGGAAGAAGTTAAACTTTCATTATCTGCAGACAACATGATACTCTATGTAGAAAACCCAAAAGCATCCACCAAAAAATTGCTGGAACTGATCTAGGAATTCAGCAAAGTCGCAGGATATAAAATCAATACACAGAAGTCAATTGCATTTCTATACACCAATAACAAAGCAGCAGAAAAAGAAGTCAAGGAATTGATCCCATTCACAATTGCAGCAAAAAATAATAAGATACCTAGGAAGACACTTAACCAAAGAGGTAAAAGATCTGTACTCTGAAAACTATAGAACACTTAGGAAAGATAATGAGGAAAACACAAAGAGATGGAAAAACATTCCATGCTCATGGATTGGAAGAACAAATATTGTGAAAATGTCTATGCTACCCAAAGCAATCTACACATTTAATGCAATCCCTATTAAAATAATACCAGCATTTTTCACAGAGTTGGAACAAACAATTCTAAAATTTGTATGGAAGCAGAAAAGACCCCGAATAGCCAATGTAATGTTGAAAAAGAAAACCAAAGCTGAAGGTATCACAATTCCGAACTTCCAGCTCTATTACAAAGCTGTAATCATCAAGACAGTATGATATTGGCACAAAAACAGACACATAGATCAATGGAACAGAATAGAGAACCCAGAAATGGACTCTCAACTCTATGATCAACAAATCTTCAACAAAGCAGGAAAGAATATCCAATGGAAAAAAAGACAGTGTCTTCCACAAATGGTGGTGGGAAAATTGTACAGCACCATGCAGAGGAGTGAAACTGGATCATTTTCTTACACCATTCACAAAAATAAATTCAAAATGGATGAAAGACCTAAATGTGAGACAGGAATCCATCAAAATCCTAGAGGAGAACACAGGCACCAACCTCTTTGACCTTGACCACAGCAACTTCTTACTAGAAACATATCCAGAGGCAAGGGAAACAAAAGCAAAACTGAATTATTGGGGCTTCATCAAGATAGAAAGAAAACAATCAACAAAACTAAAAGACGAACCTTTGGAATGGGAAAATATATTGGCAAATGGCATATCAGACAAAGGGCTAGTGTCCAAGATCTATAAAGAACTAATCAAACTCAATACCCAAAAAACAAAAAATCCAGTCAAGAATAGGCAGAAGGCATGAACAGACATTTCTCCAAAGACATACAGATGGCTAATAGACACATGAAAATATGCTCAACATCACTCATCATCAGGGAAATACAATTCAAAACCACAACAAGATAGTTGGCTAGGATATGGAGAAAGGGGAACCCTCATGCATGGTTGGTGGGAATGAAAACTGGTGCAGCCAATCTGGAAAACAGTATGGATGTTCCTCAAAAAGTTAAAAATAGAACTACCCTACAACACAGCAATGCTTTACTAGGTATTTACCCAAAGGATACTAAAATACATATTGAAGGGATACATGGAACCCGACATTTATAGTACCATTATCAATAATAACCAAATTATAGAAAGAGCCTACATGTCCATCAACTGATGAATGGATAAAGAAGATGTGGCATATATATGCAATGGAATATTACTCAGCCATCAAAAAGAATGAAATCTTGCCATTTGCAACAACATGGGTGGAGTTAGGTTGTATTATGTTCAGTGAAATAAGTCAGTCAGAGAAAGACAAATACCATATGATTTCACTTATATGTGAAAGTTAATAAAGAAAACAGATAAATGTATGTGAAAGGAAAAAGGGAGAGAGGGAAGCAAACCATAAAAGACTCTTAACAATAGAGAATTAACTGAGGGTTGATGGAGGGAGGTGGGAAGTGGGAAGTGGTGATAGGTATTAAGGAGAGAACTTATTGTGATGAGCACTGAGAGTTATATGTAAGTGATGAATAACTAAATTCTATTCCTGAAACCAGTATTACTGTATATGTTAACTAACTGGAATTTAGATAAAAAACTTGAAAAAATATTAAAAATATTAAAAGCTTATTCACAGTGAAGGAAACAATCAACAACGCTAAAAGGCAACCTAATGAATGGGAGAAAATATTTGCAAATGATATATCTGATAAAGGGTTAGTATCCAAAATATATAAAAAACTGATAAACCAACATCCAAGAAACAAATAATCCAATTACAAAACAAGCATAAGACATGAACAGAAATATCTCCAAAAAAGACATACAGGTGGCCAGTGGAACCATGAAAAGATGTTCAACATAGGTCTTTATCAGGGAAATGCAAATCAGTATCACAATAAAGTATCACCTCACACCTGTCAGAACTGCTAAAGTGAAAAACAGAAGAATCAAGTTTAGTCAAGGATGAGGAGAAAAAGGAACACTGTGTACTGGTGGTGGGACTGTAAACTGGTGCAGTCATTGTGAAATAGAATATGGAGGTTCCTCAAAAATTTAAGAATAGAACTACTGTAAGATCCAGTAATTGCACTACTGTGCATTTACCCAAAGAATATGAAAAAGCTAATTTGAAAGGATGTTGGCATCCCTGTGTTAATTGCAACATTATTTTCAATAGCCAAGTTACGGAAGCAGGCTAAGTGTCCATTGATAGATGAATGAATAAAGAAGATTATATATATATATATATATATATATATATATATATATATATATATAT
>NW_023270062.1:593812-612336 GCF_011800145.1 Mirounga leonina
ATATATATATATATATATATATATATATATATATATATATATATATACACGTTTTTACATATATTACATATATATATGTAATACCACCCTAAAAATAAATGAAATCTTGACATTTGCATTGTCATGGATGGCTCTAGAAAGTATCATGCTAAGCTAAATAAGTCAGTCAGAGAAAGACAAATGCCATATGAATTCACTCATATGTAGAATTTAAGAAACAAAACACATTAAAAAAAAAACAAAAGAAACAAAACAAATGAGCAAAGGGGAAAAAAGAGACAAACAAACAAACAAACAAAACAGACTCTAAACTGTGGCGAACAGATGTTTACCAGAGGGGAGGTGGTTGGGTGGATTGGTAAAATAGGTGAAGGGGATTGGGAGTACACTTATCTTGATGAGCACTAAGTAATATATGGAATAATTGAATCACTATATTGTACACCAGAAACTAATATAACACTGTACGTTAACTACACTGGAATTAAAATAAATACAACTTAAAAATAGAAATAAAATAAAAGTAAATAAAAACAATTAAAAAAAAAAGAAGATTAAGCAAAGTTCCAGATAATGTCTGAAGGAGTCCACTGGAGAATTCTTTCTTGGGAGAGGTGTTTGTTGTTGTTGTTGTTGTTGTTGTTGTTCTACATAGGTCTTTAACTGATTTTATGAGGTCCATCCACATTATGGAGGACAATCTGCTTTACTGATTAAAATGTTAATCTTGGGGCACCTGGGTGACTCAGTCAGTTAAGCATCTACATTCAGCTCAAGTCATGATCCCCGGGGTCCTGGGATGGAGCCCAGCATCAGACTCCCTGCTCGGCTGGGAGTCTGCTTCTTCCTCTCCCTCTGCCCCCCCTACCACCCCCACTCATGCTCTCTCTCACTTCTCTCTCTCAAAATAAATTCTTTTTAAAAAACAAATAAAATGTTAATCTCATGGAAAACATTCTCAGAAAAACACCGACACAAATATATTTATAACAAAATAAGAAGAAAATACTCATGACAAAGTCCTCATTTCTCTAACTGGTCAGATGCTTATAGCTCATATTCATAACCACCTTCTTCCACTATCTATCCAATATTCTCTTTTCACCTCAGCTGTTTGTGGTTCTTTACCTGATGGGGTGACCCAAACCTTCATTTCTGAAAGGCCATTAGTAGTAGTCCTGCCTGGATTGAGTTGTTAATAGTTTTCCACTGATTCTAATCATAGGGCATGGTAATAGTAAGAGACACCCAAAGGGATCTTCTGTACTCCAAACATATTCTTCCTTACTCTGTTGTGAAGTAACATTACAATTTCTACTTGATAGTCACAATCAGTCACCCTAGCAACACAGCAATTCCTATTTTTGCTTTTTGCTTTAGAGGAAAATTTAGAGAACCTAAGTAGAAGTCCTCTATGTGTGCTATGAACTCCCAGATAATTAGTTATATCTGACTGGTGGGGTAAGGGGCAGAGGAGGATCATGTGAAATTTCATGGAGAGCTCACTTTTAAGCTGGACCTTGAAGGACCTTCTGGAAGCCCAGTGCTGACTTAAACCAGAGTCTGTGGAGGATCATCCAAGGGATGGTCATTGATTGAACAACAGCTATGTGTTCTGCTCTAGCCAAGATATTTAAAGCCCATGCTTAAGCTGGGAAATTTAAGAAGGTGGAACTCTCTCTTGCCAGGGCCAAGTGTCCGGAACTCTATCTTATCTGCATCTATCACAGTGCACTTTGGGAAAAATCTCAGCATTAATCCTCTTTTCCTCAACATGGTATGCAAAATAAGGGCCACCCAAAGATGTCCTCATTCTAATCTCCAGACCTGTGAATATGTTAACTTATATGGCAAAAAAGACTTTGTAGATGTGGTTAATTTATATGGATCTTAAAATCAGGGGTTAATTCTGTATTATCTGGGTGGGCCCAAAATAATCACAAGGTTCTTTATAAAGAGTAGTAAGAAAGTCAGAAAGAGATTTGATGATGGATGCAGGAAGGTAAGAGAGATTGTGATATGCTACTTTGCTGACTTAGAAGATGTGAGGAAGGGACTTTGAGATAAGGAATTCATATGGCTTTCAGAAGCCTGAAAAATCAAGGGAAGAGATTTTGCCCTAAAGCCTCCAGAAAGAAAGCAGCCTTGTGTTCCAGAAGGAACAACTCCTTGATGTTAGCTCAGTAAGACCCATTTTGGACTTCTTACCTCTAGAATTGTAAGGTAATAAATTTGTGTTGTTTTGTTTATTTTTTTAATGCTAGATTTTTTACATTTTTTAAAGATTATTTATTTATTTGACAGAGAGAGACAATGAGAGAAGGAACACAAGCAGGGGGAGTCGGGAAGGAGAAGCCGGCTTCCCGCTGAGCAGGGAGCCCGATGTGGGGCTCAATTCCAGGACCCTGGGATCATGACCTGAGCTGAAGGCAGACGCTTAATGACTGAGCCACCCAGGCGCCCCAATTTGTGTTGTTTTAAACCACTAAATTTTTGGTAATTTGTTATAGCAGCAATAGGAAATGAATATAATGAATATACCCATTTTAGCATTTCTCTCTCTTTTTTTTTTAAGATTTTATTTATTTGACAGAGCAAAACACAGCGAGAGAGGGAACACAAGCAAAGGGAGGGGGAGAGGGAGAAGCAGGCTTCCCGCCGAGCAGAGAGCCCGATGCGGGGCTCGATCCCAGGACCCTGGGTTCATGACCTGAGCCGAAGGCAGACGCTTAACGACTGAGCCACTCAGGCTCCCCTTAGCATTTCTCTTTGAGCCAAAACCTTCCTCAGAGTGTGAGGAAGGGTGCAAGGCTTTGAAATTTGGATTTCAGGTTCCAGCCAGCACTCAGGAAGAGAGGCTATTTCAGAACTCTGAGACAGACAAGCCATTATTATAAATGTGAGACGTCTCAGCTATCATGCATAACTGTTATTCACTGGTGTGCCCGAAGTGTTATATTTATTAGTTTTGTCACAGTCTCTAGTTGAGGCCATCTCAGAGGCCTTATTGAGGTTGGTCTTATTGAGGTTGGTCTGTGTGGCCAGAGTGTCAGGCCTGAAGACTGTGGACACTGAGGGGAGGGACACCAAGAGAAATCCCACTTAATACTTTGCATTGCAACTCCTTACCCACAGCCCAGTCTGAAATGACTCATTCATAGTTCTTGGGCTCCCCTAGCCCTGCCTCCCACACCCAGAAATCCCTAGTCCTCCCTAAGTATTACTCATGGCTATTCAGGCTTGTCTTCATCCATTGGTACTTAGCCCGTGATATTATTTATATTTTCTTTCTTTTTCTTTTTCTCTTTTAGTTAAAAATTTTATTTGAGATAATTGTAGATCCACATGCAGTTGTATGAAATAATATAAAGAGATTCTGTGACCCTTTAATTATTTTTCCCAATGATATCTTTTTTAAAACTACAGAACAATATCACAACTGGGATACTGACACTGATACAATCCACCAAGCTTATTTAGATTTTCCCAGTTGTACTAATACTCATTTGTGTATATGTGTATTTAGTTTAATACACTTTTATCACACTCACAGGTTCATATATCCTCCACTACAGTCAAGGTACTGCACAGTTGTGTCACTGCAAGGATCCTTTCTGTTGCCTGTTTATAATTACACCCATATCCCTCCTGCCATTACCCACAAGCCTTGGCAACCATTAATCTGTTTTGCATTTCTAAAATTTTGCCATTTCAAGAATGTTATACAAATGGAATCATACAGTTTGTGATCTTTGGGGATTGGGGATTTCTCACTAAGCATAATTCCCTTGAGATCCATCTAAGTTGTTGCATGTGTCAGTGGTCCATTCCTTTTTATTGCTGAGTAATATTCCATGGTATAGATATACCACAGTGAACCATTCACCTGTTTAAGGATATCAGGGATATTTCTATTTTGGGGCTATTATTAATAAAGCTGTTATACACATTCATATATAGGTTTTTGTGTGAACATAAGTTTTCATTTTTCTGGGGTAAATGTCCAAGAATGCATTGTTGAGTACTATGATAATTGCATGTTTAATTTTGTAAGAAATTATCAAACTGTTCCCTAGAGTAGTTACACCATTTATTTTCCCATCAGCAATGTAGGAGTGTCCAGTTTCAGTGTATGAGTGATCAATTTCTAAGCATCCTTGCCAGGATTTGATGTTATCACTTTTTTACTTTAGCCATTCTGGTAGGCACATAGTGATATCTCATTGTGATTTTAATTTGAATTTGCCTAATGCCTAACTATGTTGAATATCTTTTCATGTGCTTATTGGCCATCTCTATATCCTCTTTAGTAAATTGTCTGTTCATGTCTTTTGCTCATTTTCTTATTGGATTATTTATGATTTACTCTTGAGTTTGGGCATTCTTCACATTTTGTGTATACTAATCCCTGTCAGTTATGAAGTTTGCAAGTATTTTTTCCCAAGTGTAGCTTGGCTTTTCATCCATTTCACACAGGCTTTCACAGACCAGAATTTAAATTTTAATGAGGTCTAATTTGTTGATTTTTCCTTTTATGATTCATGCTTTTAGTGTCAAATCCAAGAACTCTTTGCCAACCTCTAGATCCCCAAGATTTTGTGGGTTTTTTTCCCTAAAAACATTTATAGTTTTACAATTTGCGTTTAAATCTGTGATCCATTTTGAGTTAGTTTCTTTGTAGGACGTGAGGTTTAGGGGGATTTGTTGTTGTTGTTTGATTTTTGGTGTCTTGTTTTGTTTTGTTTTAAAGATTTTATTTATTTATTAGAGAGAGAGAGAGAAAAAGCATGAGTGGGGGAAGGGCAGAGAGAGGGAGAAATAGACTCCTTGCTGAGCAGGCAACCTGATGCAGGGCTCAATCCCAGGACCCTGGGATCATTACATGAGCCTAAGGCAGATGCTTAACAGACTGAGCCACACAGGTGCCCCTTTTTTTGTTTGCTTTTTGTTTTTCTTTTGTCCATGGATACCCAGTTATCCTAGCACCATTTATTCAAAGGCTATCTTTCTTCCATTTGATTGTTTTTGCATCTTTGAAAAAAAAAACAGTTGGGTATATTTGTATAGGTCTATTTGGGGGTTCTCTATTCTGTTTCATTGATTTATGTGATTGGTGTCTCCACCATTACTACATGATCTTGATTATTGTTGCTATATAGTAATACTGGGTAGAGTGATTTTTCCCTCTTTTTTCTTACTTTTTTAAATTCCAAGATTGTTTTAGATATTCTAGGGGCTGTACCTTTCCATACATATTTTAAAATAAACTTGTCTATATCTAAAAAATTCATTCTAGGGTTTTTGCTTTGAATTGCATTAAACCTATAGAACTATTTGGAGATAATTGACAACTGTACTGTGATAAATTTTCTAAATCATGAACATGGTATACTCTCTATTAACTTTGGCCTTCTTTGATTTTTTTTATCAGCATTTTGTAATTTTCACTGAATTTTATCCTCTGTTATTTCCACTCTATTATTGAGCCCATCTGGCAAATTTTTCATTTCAGTTAATGTATTTTTTTAGTTCTATAATTTTCATTTGGTTCTTTTCTACAATTTCCATTTCTTTTTTGAGATTTTATATTTTTTCATTTGTTTTAAGAGATTTTATAATTGCTTGTTGAAGCATTTTTATGACAGTTGCTTTAAGTCCTTGTCAGGTAATTCCAACAACTGCTTCATCTTTGTGTTTGCATCTATTGATTGCCATTTCTTATTTAGGCTGTGATTTTCCTGGTTCTTGGTATGATGGGTGGTTTTCAGTGTATCCTGGACATATTGCCTATTACAGTTGGCAATTCTGGGTCTTATTTAAATAATTTCTTTTAGCAAGGAGTCACTATATTTAGGCTCAGCACACAGGTCCTCACCTAGTTTTGTGAGCTATAGTCCTAATGACAGTTTAATTTTTGAGCCTTTCTTGTGCTATAATGGTCTGTGGTTTATCTAGTGTTTTGGGAACAAAGAGGTTTCCTGGGCTGGGCTGCTTGTTCTGGTGGACACCTCCATTTGTTGGTCCTCTTGGCAGCCCAGTATATACAATGGGGTTTGGATTCTGAGGCAAAGAACCTTCTTCAACTCAGTGCTTATAGTTCGATCTCCCTACTGATGATCCTCAGCCACCCTGGTTTCTCTGGGAGGGTACAGGTACTCTCAGGATTGTGGGAATACAGAGGCTTCCTGAATAGGCCACTTGTTATTAGTTGAGTCTCTCTTGGTGCTATGGTTCTGCCTGCCTGTTTGCCCTTGTAATCTTGGGGTGGTAGGTAGCATCAGGCTCAGTGAAGAAGATAAAAATGCTTCACCTGATGCTTATTGTCAGTGGGTCTCCCAATCTATATCTTACTTGCTGGTTCTTTTGGGCTCACCTGGTGTGTTTGTTTGTTTGTTTGTGTGAGAGAGTGCATGCGAGTGCAGGGGGAGGGGCAGACATGGAGAGAGAATCCCAAGCAGACTCCAGGTTGAGCATGGAGCCCAGTGCAGGGCTCAGTCCCACAGCTCTGAGATCATGACCTGAGCCAAAATCAAGAGCTGGACACAACCAGCTGAGCCACCCAGGTGCCCCTAACCTGGTGTTTTTGTTGGGAAATTTGCTTAAATCCAGGGAAAGAATGAATCTACCTGGACTGCCTTCTGTTTCTAGATTGGAAGTTGTGAAATGCTGGGTTTGGACTACTTTCTTATGTTGGGTGTGCACATAAGTTGTCCGGCCACTCTGTTGTTCTTATAGTCCTGGAGTCTCTAACCAGATTACTTTCTTTTTACCACCTTTCAAAGTTCTCCTCTTGTTGTCTCTTACATTATTTCCAGGGTTTATAGTTGTCCTTAGTAGGGAGAATCAATGGAGAAGTGTTACTACATAATCCAGTCCAGGCTGGAAGTCTGTCTCACATGTATTTTCTTTTCTTTTTTTTTTTTAAGATTTTATTTATTTATTTATTTATTTACTTACTTACTTACTTACTTACTTACTTACTTACTTACTTACTTACTTACTTACTTATTTGAGAGAGAGAGAACTCGAGTGGGGGAGTGGCAGAGGAAGAGGGAGAGAATCTCAAGCAGACTCTGCATGAGCACAGAGCCCAATGTGGGGCTCGATCCCATGACCCTGAGATCATGACTTGAGCCAAAATCAAGAGCTGGACACTTAACCAACTGAGCCACCCAGACACCTATCTCTTGTATATTTTCAAACGTGTAAATAGTCCACTTTTCTGTCACTGAACCTCTCCCCCAGTGAATTCTCTTTTCCTCTCTGATCATTGCTGAAGTGCTTCCCTTCTTGAGGCCCATTCACAGAGCTCCCATTTGCCCAGTGAGTCCCCCTTATCACTGAACTCCCTTTTCCTCATTGAGCTCCCTTATCTACCATTAACTGCATCCCTTCCCTGAAGCCTTGAACCTTCTCTTAGCTCCCATTTGCACACTGATCCATCATTCCATCACTTACTGTAATCCCCTTTATTGTCCACATTTGCTTACTAAAATCTTCCCTTTCTCTTTTCTTACAGCCCATGCACTCCTGTGCCTTTCAGGCTTAGTCTTATCTCTCAACAGCATCTCATGAGTGAGTCCCCATAGTGCTTCTGACCTCTTATGAAGCCCTAGTCACCTCTTATAGCAACATGCTGTTCCTCAGCCTCTATCCATTCCTTTAATCCCCAACCCCTCATGTATTTTTAACAGCTTTTTAAGCCACTATTCTTTCTGCCTCACATTTGCATTTTCTTTTCTTCCCCATTGCTGGATTTCTTCCCCACTGTGTGGGCAAAACCCTCTTTTTCCTCTGGCCAAGGTTACCTTCTTCTTGCCCCCTTCTATAATCCACAACTCTTTCTCCTCCTCATTAACCCCCTGCTATTTTTCCATCTTTTAGCTATGGCCCCCTTCTCCTTCAAGCCTCCATCTTCTTTCTAAATTCTCATATACTTTCTATGCCCCCATCTTATTCCTCAGAACCTCTTTCTACCACTGAGCATCTCCCTGACACTTTGCTTCTGGAGAGTGGCTTTTCTCTCTCCTTTCACTGGCCTGCATCATGGAACTTATGTTCCATTCCTGCCACTTAGCTGTGTCCACCGTTAGTCCATCCCTGCCATTTCACTCTATCTAGACACTTAGGCCCTCTATCTGCTAGCAGAGGAGTCATATTTAGACATCTATTTTCTTGACAATGCTCTTTTGAGAAAATAAGATATTCATAGCTTCTGAAACACAAAACCCCTTTGCATTTTTACAGCCAGGCAAGCATTTCCCTTCCCCCATGCTTTTCTTTAGTTGTTCCAGGGTTATCAGGTACTTATGTGGAGACAACAAGGTATTCAACAAATGCTACTTCCATCTCCTCCTTTGACAAGTCTCTTGCAGCCTGAGGTTTTTGTCCGGACGTTTGGGAGTGGATGGGATGGTCCTTCTCATTAATTGGCTTTTGGATGTCAGGTGAAAGCAGAGGCCAGCCACAATTCTGGAGGCCAGGGTCCATTTTTTCCTTGGCTTCTCTTTTTCTTTCACAGGTCAATGTGGAGTGTGTTGGATAGACCAAAGTCCTGGGCCAAACCTGACTACTTTCAGGTGGCACAATGACTGCCAAAGCTATCAGCACCCTTGGGAGAGACTCTTCCCTTTTGTTTTTCTTTGTCTAAACTCCCAAAGTAGGAGGTGATCCCCACCCCCATAACCCTGAGCATGCATGTGAAGATCAAGGGCCAGTGCCTTACTGATCTACTTTTAGAGGTTGCATTTTTTGTTATAGAGAATGCATCCTTTCTGTCTTTTGATTAGCAGATCCCACTTTGGCTTTTGAGACTTTAGAATTAGCCAAAGGCAAAGGGACATTCAGGAAGGGAGGGAAAAAAGAACTCTGGAGTGTCAGAGATAATAAGACCTAGAAAACCACCTGATCCAACAGCTTTGTTGCACAGATGGGGAAACTTAGGGCCAGAGAGGGGAGGAGACTTGCTAAGTCAATGATAGAGCTAAGGCCAAAAGCCAAATTAGTGGGGAAGGAGAGAGTCATCTTTGTCCCTTTATACCCACTTTGGTCCCTCAGACTTACATTTCCAGTTTGGGCTTTTTTT
Source organism: Mirounga leonina (assembly GCF_011800145.1). NCBI lineage: Eukaryota > Metazoa > Chordata > Mammalia > Carnivora > Phocidae > Mirounga > Mirounga leonina. Next base: position 602,898 of record NW_023270062.1, read on the forward strand.
ATGCCATCACAAACATAAAAGTTATATTGGTGGCCTCTCAGGAATTGGGTACCAAGTACTTCTCTTTCTGAATAAATAGGCTTCTGACCCAATGGCAACAGATTAATACTCTGGCTCCTTTGTCAGGCTGTGGGTCTGTTCTAGAGCCCAAGGACAGCTTGACATAATACTTATGCTGTGGAGTTGCTGGAAGAAAGCAATATGGACAAGCAGTTGGGCCCATGCAGACCAGTGTTTCCACTGGCACCCACAGGTATACTGCAATAATAATAAGGGCTACTATTTAAGTCCTATTGTATGGTGCGATCTACATGAATGATTACATTTCAGTCTTACAACAACTCTGTAAGGAAGGCCCAATTATTAACCTCTATTTTATTGATTAGGAAACCAAAGCTCAGAGAATTGAAATGACTTACACAAGGTCACTTAGCTAGTAAGTGGTGACATCAAGATTCAAACCCATTTCTGTCTACTTTGTTCCAAATGCCATGCTTTTATGAGCTGTTAACTTGTACATACTCTACCTCAACCCCATGATTAGGCCGACAAGGAGTTGGCCTTAAGGATGATGATACAATGATGATGATGATAATAATTTAACATATGCTCTTGCCTTTCCCATCTTGGCACTTTACTAGACACCAGGAGTACAGAGATAAATCAAGCACAGCACAAAATGCTCTCTGAGTGCTCACAGTCTAATGAAGGGTAGGGATGGTGGACAGCCACATGAAAAAATAACAAGAGTTAGATAGCAGTAAGAGGAACCTGTTAATTCATTTGTGTAAACAGGCATGGACAATGATATTTGTTTTTGTTTTTGTTTTTTAATTTAATTTATTTTTATTATGTTATGTTAGTCACCATACAATACATCATTAGTTATTATTAATTTTATTATATTATGTTAGTCACCATACATTACATCATTAGTTTTTGATGTAGTGATCCATGATTCATTGTTTGCATATAACACTCAGTGCTCCATTCAATACATAGCCTCCTTAATACCCATCACTGGGCTAAAACATTCCCCCACCCCACTCAACACTAAAACCTTCAGTTTGTTTCTCAGAGTACATAGTCTCTCATGGTTTGTTGCTCCCCCCAATTTCCTACCCTTCATTTTCCCCTTCCTTCTCCTAATGTCCTCCATGCTATTCCTTATGTTTCACAAATAAGTGAAACCACATGACAATTGAATTTCTCTGCTTGACTTATTTCACTTAGCATAGTCTCCTCCAGTCCCATCCATGGTGATGTAAAAGTTGGCTATTCATCTTTTTCTGTTGGCTGAGTAATATTCCATTGTATATATGGACCACATCCTCTTTATCCATTCATCTGTTGAAGGGCATCTCAGCTCTTTCCACAGTTTGGCTATTGTGGACATTGCTGCTATGAACATTGGGGTGCATATGGCCCTTCTTTTCACTACATGTGTGTATTTGAGGTCAATACCCAAGAGTACAATTGCTGGGTCATAGGGTAGCTCTATTTTTAAATTTTTGAGGAACCTCCACACTGTTTTCCAAAATGGCTGTACCAACGTGCATACCCACCAACAATGCAAGAGGGTTCCCCTTTCTCCACATCCTTGCCAATATTTCTTGCTTCTTGCCTTGTGAATTTTTGCCATTCTAACAGGTAAGGTGGTATCTCAGTGTGGTTTTGATTTGAATTTCCCTGATGGCTAATGATGATGAACATTTTCTCATTGTCTGTTAGCCATTTGTATGTCTTCTTTGGAGAAGTGTCTGTTCATGTCTTCTGTCCATTTTTTGACTTGATTATTTGTTCTTTGGGTGTTGAATTTGAGAAGATCTTTATAGATCTTGGATATCTGCCCTTTATCTGTAGTGTCATTTGCAAATATCTTCTCCCATTCTGTGGGTTGCCTCTTTGTTTTGTTGACTGTTTCCTTTGCTGTGCAGAAGCTTTTTATCTTGATGAAGTCCCAAAAGTCCATTTTTGCTTTTGATTCACTAACCTTTGGAGATGTATCTTGAAAGAAGTTGCTGCGTGCGATGTCAAAGAGGTTACTGCCTATGTTCTCCTCTAGGATTTGGATGAATTCCTGTTTCACATTGAGGTCTTTCATCCATTTTGAGTTTATCTTTGTGAATGGTGTTAGAGAATGGTCGAGTTTCATTCTTCTGCATGTGGCTGTCCAATTTTCCCAGCACCATTTATTGAAGAGACTGTCTTTTTTCCATTGCATGTTTTTTCCTGCTTTGTCAAAGATTATTTGACCATAGAGTGGAGGGTCCATATCTGGGCTCTCTATTCTGTTCCATTGGTCTATATGTCTGTTTTTGTGCCAGTACCATGGTGTCTTTGTGATCACTCCTTTGTAATATAGCTTGAAATCAGGCAACATGATGCCCCAGCTTTGTTTTTCTTTTTCAACATTTCCTTGGTGATTCGGGGTCTTTTCTGATTCCATTACAAATTTTGGGATTGCTTGTTCTAGCACTTTGAAAAAAGTAATTTGAATTTTAATCGGGATGATGTTGAAGGTATAGATTGCTCTAGGCAGCATAGACATTTTAGCAATGTTTATTCTTCCAATCCATGAGCATGGAAAGTTTTTCCATCTTTTTGTGTCTTCTTTAATTTCTTTCATGTGTGTTCTGTAATTCCTAGAGTATAGATCCTTTACCTCTTTGGTAAGGTTTATTCCGAGGTATCTTATGGTTTTTGGTGCTATTGTAAATGGAATTATTTCTCTAATTTCTCTTTCTACAGTTGCACTGTGAGTGTATAAGAAAGAAACTGATTTCTGTGCATTGATTTTGTATCCTGCAACATTAGTGAATTGCTGGATGAGTTCTAGTAATTTGGGGGTGGACTCCTTTGGGTTTTCCACATAAAGTATCATGTCATCTGCAAAGAGAACGAGTTTGATTTCTTCTTTGCCAGTTTGAATCCCTTTTATTTATTTTTGTTGTCTGATTGCTGTTGCCAGGACATCTACTATTATGTAGAACAATAGTGGCGAGAATGGGCATCCTTGACGTGTTCCTGAAATTAAGGGAAAGGCTCTCAGCTTTTCACCATTGAGGATGATATTCGCTGTGGGTTTTTCATAGATGGATTTTATGAATGTGAGGAATGTTCCCTCTATCCCTATACTCTGAAGAGTTTTAATCAGGAAAGGATGCTTTTTTGTCAAATGCCTTTTCTCCATCAATTGAGAGGACCATATGGTTCTTCTCCCTCCTCTTATCAATGTGTTCTATCACATTGATTGATTTGCAAATGTTGAACCACTCTTGCATCCTGGGGATAAATCTCACTTGGTCATTGTGGATGATCCCTTTAATGTATTTTTGGATCCTATTAGCTAGGATTTTGATGAGAATTTTGGAATCCATATTCATCAGGGATATTGGTCTGAAATTCTCCCTTTTGATGGGGTCTTTGACTGGTTTGGGGATTAAGGTAATACTGGCCTCATAGAATGAGTCTGGAAGTTTTCCTTCTGTTTCTTTTTTTTTGAAAGAGCTTCAGAAGAATAGGTATTATTTATTCCTTGAATGTTTGGTAGAATTCCCCAGGGAATCCATCAGGCCCTGGACTCTTGTTTTTTCGGGAGGTTTTTGATCTCGTTACTGGTTATTGCCCTATTCAGGTTGTCGATTTCTTCCTGATTCAGTCTTGGCAGTTTATAGTTTTCCACGAAGGCATCTATTTCTTCCAGGTTGCTAAATTTATTGAGATATAATTATTGATAATAATTTCTCAAAATTTTTTCTATTTCCTTGGTGATATTCGTGATCTCTCCCCTTTCATTCATAATTTTATTAATTTGGGTCCTTTCTCTTTTCTTTTGGATAAGTCTGGCCAGTGGTTTATTGATCTTATTAATTCTTTCAAAGAACCACCTCCTGGTTTTGTTGATCTGCTCTATGGTGTTTCTGGTTTCTAATTCATTGCTCTCTGTTCTAATCTTAATTATTTCTCATCTAATGCGTGGCTTAGGCATTGTTTGTTGCTTTTTCTCTTGTTCTTTAAGGTGTAATGTTAGTGGGTGAATTCAGGATTTTTCTATTTTTTTTGAGTGAGGCTTGAATGGCTATGTATTTCCCCCTTAAGACTGCCTTTGCAGTATCCCGTAGGTTTTGGACTGGTGTGTTTTCATTCTCATTGGTTTCCATGAATTGTTTAAGTACTTCTGGATTTCTTGGTTGACCCAAAACTTCTTGAGCAGAGTGGTCTTTAGCTTCCAAGTGTTTGAATTTCTTCCAAAGTTTTTCTTGTGATTGAGTTCCAGTTTTAAAGCATTATGGTCTGATAAAATGCAGGGAATAATCTCAATCTTTTGGTATCAGTCGAGACCTGATTTGTGACCCAGTATGTGGTCTATTCTGGAGAAAGTTCCATGTGCACTCAAGAAGAATGGATATTCTGTTGTTTTAGGGTGGAATGTTCTGTATATATCTCTGAGGTCCATCTGGTCCAGTGTGTCATTCAAAGGTCTTCTTTCTTTGTTGATCTTCTGCTTAGATGATCTGTCTATTGCTGAGAGTGGTAAATTGAAGTCTCCTACAATTAATGTATGGTTATCAATATGACTCTTCATTTTGGTGAACAGTTGTCTTATGTAGATGGCTGCTCCCATGCTGGGGGCATAGATATTTACAATTGTAGATTGTAAGAGGAGGCCAGGGAAAAACGACTGAGAATCCAAGAAAATAGAATCAAAGAAATAAGTGACATCAGGAAACATTCCAATGTCAGAATTATCGAGATCCCTGAGGGGGTGGAGAGAGAGAGGACTAGAAGATATATATGAACAAATCATAGCTGAGACCTTCCCTAATCTGGGGAATGAAACAAACATTCACGTCCTAGAGGCAGAGAGGACCCATCCCAAGATGAAGGAAAACAAGCCAACACCCTGGTATGTAATAGTAAAACTCACAAAACTTAGAACCAAGGAAACCATCTTAAGGGCGTTTAGTGGGAAGAGATTCCTTATGTACAGAGGAAGGAACAACAGAATAACGTCAAACCTATCCACAGAGACCCAGCAACCCTTTAAGAATGATATAGTGTCCTTCTGTGTCTCTAAGTACAGTCTTTAGCTTAAAATTTAATTTGTCTGATATAAGAATTGCTACCCCAGCTTTCTTTTGAAGTCTGGTGGCATGGAAGATGGATCTCCACCCCTTCACTTTCAGTCTGGATGTATCTTTAGGTTGAAAATGGGTTTCTTGTAGACAGCATATGGATGGGTCCTGTCTTTTTATCCAATCTGCAACTCTGTGCCATTTTATGGGAGCATTTAGGCCGTTCACGTTGATAGTGATTATTGAAAGATATGAATTTATTGTCATCTTGTTGCCTGTGAAGTCCTTGTTTTTATAGATTGTCCCTGTAAATTTCTGTTCTATAACACTCTTGGGGTCTTTCTCCTTTTATAGAACTCCCTTAATTTTTCTTGGAGGGCTGGCTTGGTGGTCACATATTCTTTCAGTCTCTGATGATCTTGGAAGCTCTGCATCTCTCCATCCATTCTAAATGACAGCCTTGCCAGATCAATTATTCTTGGCTGCATGTTCTTCTCATTTATTACCCTGAATATGTCTTGCCAACCTTTTCTGGCTTGCTAGGTCTCTGTGGATAGGTTTGACGTTATTCTGCTATTCCTTCCTCTGCACATAAGGAATCTCTTCCCGCTAAATGCCCTTAAGATGGTTTCCTTGGTTCTAAGTTTTGCGAGTTTTACTATTACATGCCGGGGTGTTGGCCTGTTTTCCTTCATCTTGGGATGGGTCCTCTCTGCCTCTAGGACGTGAATGTTTGTTTCATTCCCCAGATTAGGGAAGGTCTCAGCTATGATTTGTTCATATATATCTTCTAGTCCTCTCTCTCTCCACCCCCTCAGGGATCCCAGTAATTCTGACATTGGAATGTTTCCTGGTGTCACTTATTTCTTTGATTCTATTTTCTTGGATTCTCAGTCGTTTTTCCCTGGCCTCCTCTTTGACCTTCTTGTCTATTAATTAGTCCTCTAAATCACTAATTCATTCTTCTGCCTCACTTATCCTAGCTGTTAGATTATCTAAATTAGATTGGATCTCACTGATAGCATTTTTAAGTTCTTACAGTTCAGCTTTCATTTCTGCTTAGAGACTCTATGTTGTTATTAATTGATTTCTCCATTCTAGTTATTATCTTCACAATTGCTAGCCTGAATTCCATCTCTGACATCTTGGTTATATCTGTATCCATTTGTAAATCTGTGACAGAAGTCACGGTCTCTGAGTCTTTCCTATTTTGGGGGTTCCTCCTCCTAGTCATTTTGTTGAGGGGTGGTTTAGGGAATGTACAGACTCCAAAGTATTGACCACAACCCAAGCAAGATGCACCTGTTTTATAGGTTCCTTAGGGATGCTGGCCGTTTGTTCTCCCAGCCTGGGGGAGGGGCTTGTTGCACTTGTACTCAGGCAACGCTGTTTGGGCAGAGTTGCCCTGCCCCCTATGTGTGGGGGGGTGGGCCCAGTGAAAACTGTTTTGGGGGGCTTTTGTTCTCTGGCGGCTTTCCCTGGTGGCTTTCTGCTTCTCTTCTGAGAGTCAGAGCAGAAGAGATCATTTCCAACCCTCTGCCTCAGAGCAGAGAGATTGCAGTCTGTTCTTCAGTGTGCTTTCCAGGCCACACTATCTCCATTTCTATCTGTGCTGATATCAACTGCAGCATTCTGGGTTGTGCACCCCTCAGCAGAGCTCCTAGTCCTTGCCTCCAGTTTGGGGCACAGGGGCAAGTCTCTGGCCTACATGCTTTTAAAACCGCCAGCCATTGCTGGTTCACACGTGCAGCCCCGCCACTCCAGGTTCCAGTCCAGGGGGCTGCCCTAAAGTCCTTTCTCTGCTGCTACTGGTCTGCGAGTTTGTGCCCAGCACTGGAGGATTTTGCACTCCAGTGGTGCAGGATCCCAGTGGTTCCCTCCTCCTTCTGTTTTTCTTCCAATCTGCCCATGGAATCATGGCTCCCGGTTCATACCTCAAAACCAACTGCCTGCAATATTCTGTTTGTAGAGATCAAGATCTGTCTTCTTATATCTCAGGCTGATTTCATGTGCGTTCAGAGTGGTCTGGTAGATATCCATCTCAATTCAGGGGACCAGTTGGAATTGGGTCCCCCCTCCTCCACCATCTTTTCCTCCTATGGTTTTTCTACATAGAGTATCACGTCATCTGCAAATAGTGAAAGTTTGACTTCTGCCTTGCTGGTTTGTTTGGCCTTTTTTCTTTTTCTTGTCTGATTGTTGAAGCTAGGACTTCCAGTACTATGTTAAATAGTAACCCTGAGATTCGACATCCCTATTGTCTGGCTGACCTTAAGGGGAAAGTTATCAGTTTTTTTTTCCATTGAGGATGATATTAGCTGTGGGACTTTAATATTTGGCCTTTATGAGGTATGTTCTTTTTATCACTAATTTTTTGAAGGTCTTTATTAAGAAAAGATGATGAATTTTGTAAAATGCTTTTTCTGCATCTAATGAAAGGATCATATTGTTCTTATCCTGTTTTATTATTATTACCATGGAGTATCACGTTGAATTTTTGCAAATATTAAACAACCCCTGCAGCCCAGGAATAAATCTCACTTGAGTGTGGTGAATAATTATTTTAATGTATTGTTGGATTCTATTTGCTAGTATCCTGTTCAGCATTTTTTCATCCATTTTCATCAGGTATATTTGTCTGTAATTCTCCTTTTTAGTGGGCTCTTTGGTTTTGGAATCAAAGTAATGTTGGCCTCAGAGAATGAGTGTCAAAGTATTACTTCCACTTATATTTTTTGGAACACTTTTAGAAGAAATGGTATTATCTCTTCTTTAAATATTAGGTAGAATTCCCCTGGGAAGCCATCTGGCCCTGGAATCTTGTTTCTTGGGTCATTTTTGATTACTGATAAAATGTTTTTGCTGGTTATAGGTCTGTTCAAATTTTCTATTTTTTCCTGTTTCAGTTTTGGTAGTTTATATGTTCATAGCAATATATCCATTTCTTTCAGATTGCCCAATTTGTTGGCATATAATCGCTCATAGTATTCTCTATAATTATTTGTATTTCTGCAATGTTGGTTGTCATCTCTCCTTTATCATCCATGATTTTATTTATTTGGTTCATTTGTCTTTTGTTTTTGATAAATCTGTCTTAGGGTTTATCAATCTTATTAATTCTTTCAAAGAACCAGTTCCTAGTTTTGTTGATCAGTTCAACTGTTTTTTTGATTTCTATATAATTGATTTTTGCTTTAATGTTTATTATTTCTCTTCTGCTGGCTTAGGCTTTATTTGCTGTTCTTTTTCCAGCTCCTTTAGGTATAAGTTTAGATTGTGCATTCGAGGATTTTCACGTTTCTTGATAAAAGCCTGTATTGCTATATACTTCCCTCCTAGGACTGCCTTTGCTGCATCCCAGGGTTCTGACCTGTCATGTTTTTATCTTCATTTGTTTCCATGTATTTTTAATTTTTTTATTGTTATGTTAATCACCATACATTAAATCATTAGTTTTTGATGTAGTGTTCCATGATTCATTGTTTGTGCATAACATCCAGGTCTCCATGCAGAACATGCCCTCTTTAATACCCATCACCAGGCTAACCCATGCTCCCATCCCCTCTGCTCTAGAACCCTCAGTTTGTTTTTCAGAGTCCATTGTCTCTCATGGTTCATCTCCCCCTCCGATTCCCCCCCTTCATTCTTCCCCTCCTGCTATCTTCTTCTTCTTTTTTTTTCTTAACATATATTGCATTATTTGTTTTAGAGGTACAGATCTGTGATTCAACATTCTTGCACAATTCACAGCACTCAACATAGCACATAACCTCCCCAATTTCTATCACCCAGCCACCCCATCCCTTCCACCCCCCACCACTCCAGCAACCCTCAGTTTGTTTCCTGAGATTAAGAATTCCTCATATCAGTGAGGTCATATGATACATGTCTTTGTCTGATTGACTTATTTCCCTCAGCATAACAACCTCCAGTTCCATCTATGTCGTTGCAAATGGCAAGATTTCATTCCTTTTGATGGCTGCATAATATTCCATTGTATATATATACCACATCTTCTTTATCCATTCATCTGTTGATGGACATCTTGGCTCTTTCCACAGTTTGGCTATTGTGGACATTGCTGCTATAAACATCGGGGTGCATGTAGCCCTTTGGATCACTATATTTGTATCCTTGGGGTAAATACCAAGTAGTGCAATTGCTGGATTGTCTGGTAGCTCTATTTTCAACTTTTTGAGGAACCTCCATACTGTTTTCCAGAGTGGCTGCACCAGCTTGCATTCCCACCAACAGTGTAGGAGGGTTCCCCTTTCTCCGCATCCCCACCAACATCTGTCATTTCCTGACTTGTTCATTTTAGCCATTCTGACTGGTGTGAGGTGGTATCTCACTGAGGTTTT
>NW_023270062.1:612346-634040 GCF_011800145.1 Mirounga leonina
GACTGGTGTGAGGTGGTATCTCACTGAGGTTTTGATTTGGATTTCCCCAATGCTGAGCGATGTTGAGCACTTTTTCATGTGTCTGTTGGCCGTTTGGATCTCTTCTTTGGAAAAATGACTGTTCATGTCTTCTGCCCATTTCTTGATTGGATTATCTGTTCTTTGGGTGTTGAGTTTGATAAGTCCTTTATAGATTTTGGATACTAGCCCTTTATCTGATATGTCATTTGCAAATATCTTCTCCCATTCTGTCGGTTGTCTTTTGGTTTTGTTGACTACTTCTTTTGCTGTGCAAAAGCTTTTTATCTTGATGAAGTCCCAGTAGATCATTTTTGTCCTTGCTTCCCTTGCCTTTGGTGATGTTTCTAGGAAGAAGTTGCTGTGGCTGAGGTCGAAGAGGTTGCTGCCTGTGTTCTCCTTTAGGATTTTGTTGGACTCCTATCTCACATTTAGGTCTTTCAAGCATTTTGAGTCTATTCTTGTGTGTGGTGTAAGGAAATGATCCAGTTTCATTCTTCTGCATGTGGCTATCCAATTTTCCCAACACCATTTGTTGAAGAGACTGTCTTTTTTCCATTGGACATTCTTTCCTGCTTTGTTGAGGATTAGTTGACCATAGCGTTGAGGGTCCATTTCTGGGCTCTCTATTCTGTTCCATTGATCTATGTGTCTGTTTTTGTGCCAGTACCATGCTGTCTTGATGATTACAGCTTTGTAATAGAGCCGGAAGTCCGGAATTGTGATGTCGCCATCTTTGCTTTTCTTTTTCAACACTCCTCTGGCTATTCGGGGTCTTTTCTGGTTCCATACAAATTTTAGGATTATTTGTTCCATTTCTTTGAAAAAAGTGGATGGTATTTTGATGGGGATTGCATTGAATGTGTAGAATGCTCTAGGTAACATTGACATCTTCACAATATTTGCTCTTACAATCCATGAGCATGGAACGTTTTTCCATTTCTTTGTGTCTTCCTCAATTTCTTTCATGAGTATTCTATAGTTTTTTGAGTACAGATCCTTTGCCTCTTTGGTTAGATTTAGTCCTAGGTATCTTATGGTTTTGGGTGCAATTGTAAATGGGATCAACTCCTTAATTTCTCTTTCTTCTGTCTTGTTGTTGGTGTATAGGAATGCCACTGATTTCTGTGCATTGATTTTATATCCTGCCACTTGACTGAATTCTTGTATGAGTTCTAGCAGTTTTGGGGTGGAGTCTTTTGTGTTTTCCACATAAAGTATCATATCATCTGCAAACAGTGAGAGTTTGACTTCTTTGCCGATTTGGATGCCTTTTATTTCCTTTTGTTGTCTGATTGCTGTGGCTAGGACTTCTAATACTATGTTGAATAGCAGTGGTGATGGTGGACATCCCTGCCGTGTTCCTGACCTTAGGGGGAAAGCTCTCAGTTTTTCCCCATTGAGAATGATATTCGCTGTAGGTTTTTCATAGATGGTTTTATGATGTTGAGGTATGTACCCTCTATCCCTATACTCCAAAGAGTTTTGATCAAGAAAGGATGCTGAACTTTGTCAAATGCTTTTTCTGCATCTATTGAGAGGATCATATGATTCTTGTTCTTTCTTTTGTTAATGTATTGTATCGCATTGTTTGATTTGCGGATGTTGAACCAACCTTGCAGCCCAGGGATAAATCCCACTTGCTCATGGTGAATAATCCTTTTAATGTACTGTTGGATCCTATTGGCTAGTATTTTGGTGAGAATTTTTGCATCCATGTTCATCAGGGATATTGGTCTGTAATTCTCCTTTTTGATGGGGTCTTTGGTTTGGGGATCAAGGTAATGGTGGCCTCATAAAACGAGTTTTGAAGTTTTCCTTCCATTTCTATTATTTGGAACAGTTTCAGAAGAATAGGTATTAATTCTTCTTGAAATGTTTGGTAGAATTCCCCTGGGAAGCCCTCTGGCCCTGGGCTTTTGTTTTTTGGGAGATTTTTGATGACTGCTTCAATTTCCTTAGTGGTTATAGGTCTGTTCAGGTTTTCTACTTTTTCCTGGTTCAGTTTTGGTAGTTGATACTTCTCTAGGAATGCATCCATTTCTTCCAGGTTATCTAATTTGCTGGCATATAGTTGCTCATAACATGTTCTTATAATTGTATTTCTTTGGTGTTGGCGGTGATCTCTCCTCTTTCATTCATGTTTTTTTTTGATTTGGGTCATTTCTCTTTTTGATAAGTCTAGCTAGGGGTTTATCAATCTTGTTAATTCTTTCAAAGAACCAGGTCCTAGTTTCATTGATCTGTTCTACTGATTTTTTGGTTTCTATTTCATTGATTTCTGCTCTGATCTTTATTATTTCTCTTCTCCTGCTGGGTTTAGGCTTTATTTGCTGTTCTTTTTCCAGCTCCTTTAGGTGTAGGGTTAAGTTGTGTATTTGAGACCTTTCTTGTTTCTTGAGAAAGGCTTGTATTGTTATATACTTTCCTCTTAGGACTGCGTTTGCTGCATCCCAAAGTTTTTGAACAGTTGTGTTTTCATTTTCATTGGTTTCCATGTATTTTTTTTAATTCTTCTTTAATTTCCTGGTTGACCCATTCATTCTTTAGTTGGATGCTCTTTAGCCTCCATGTGTTTGAGTTCTTTCTGACTTTCCTCTTGTGATTGAGTTCTAGTTTCAAAGCATTGTTCTCCAAAAATATGCAGGGAATAATCCCAATCTTTTGGTACCATTTGAGACCTGATTTGTGACCTACGATGTGATCGATTCTGGAGAATGTTCCATGGGCATTAGAGAAGAATGTGTATTCCATTGCTTTGGGATAGAATGTTCTGAATATGTCTGTGAAGTCCATTTGGTCCAGTGTGTCATTTAAAGTCTTTATTTCCTTGTTGATCTTTTGCTTAGATGATCTGTCCATTTCAGTGAGGGGGGTGTTAAAGTCTCCCAGTATTATTGTATTGCTGTCAATGGGTTTCTTTGCTTTTGTTATTAATTCCCTTATATAACTGGCTGCTCCCATGTTAGGGGCAGAGATATTTACAGTTGTTAGATCTTCTTGTTGGATAGACCCTTTAAGTAGGATATAGTGTCCTTCCTCATCTCTTATTACAGTCTTTGGTTGAAAATCTAATTTGTCTGATATAAGGATTGCCACCCCAGCTTTCTTTTGGTGTCCATTAGCATGGTAAATGGTTTTCCCCTACCTGACTTTCAATCTGGGGGTGTCTTTGGGTCTAAAATGAGTCTCTTGCAGACAGCATATCAATAGGTCTTGTTATTTTATCCAATCTGATAGCCTGTGTCTTTTGATTGGGGCATTCAACCCATTTACATTCAGGGTAACTATTGAAAGATATAAAGTTAGTGCCATTGTATTGCCTGTAAGGTGACTGTTACTGTATATTGTCTGTGTTCCTTTCTGGTCTATGTTGCTTTTATGCTCTCTCTTTGCTTAGAGGACCCCTTTCAAGATTTCTTGTAGGGCTGGTTTCGTGTTTGCAAATTCCTTTAGTTTTTGTTTGTCCTGGAAGCTTTTTATCTCTCCTTCAATTTTCAATGACAGCCTAGCTGGATAGAGTATTCTTGGCTGCATATTTTTCTCATTTAGTGCTCTGAATATATCACGCCAGTCCTTTCTGGCTTGCCAGGTCGCTGTGGATAGGTCTGTTGCCAGTCTAATGTTTCTACCATTTTAGGTTACATATCTCTTCTCCCGAGCTGCTTTCAGGATTTTCTCTTTGTCTCTGAGTCTCGTAAATATTACTATTAGATGTTGGGGTGTTGACCTATTTTTATTGATTTTGAGAGGGGTTCTCTGTGCCTCTTGGATTTTGATGCCTGTTTCCTTCCCCAAATTAGGGAAGTTCTCTGCTATAATTTGCTCCAATATACCTTCTGCCCCTCTCTCTCTTTTTTCTTCTTCTGGGATCCCAATTATTCTAATGTTGTTTCGTCTTATGGTATCACTTATATTTCGAATTCTGCCCTTGTGATCCAGTCGTTGTTTATCTCTCTTTTTCTCAGCTTCTTTATTTTCCATCATTTGGTCTTCTATATCACTAATTCCCTCTTCTGCCTCATTTATCATAGCCATTAGTGCCCCCATTTTTTATTACACCTCATTGATAGCCTTTTTTTATTTTGACTTGGTTAGATTTTAGTTCTTTTTTTTTTCTCCAGAAAGGGTTTCTCTAATAACTTCCATGCTTTTTTCAAGCCCAGCTAGTGTCTTTAAAATCATGATTCTGAACTCTAGATCCGACATCGTACTAATGTCCGTATTGAGTAGGTCCCTGGCAGTCCATACTGCCTCTTGTTCTTTTTGTTGAGGTGATTTTTTCCATCTTGTCATTTTGTCCAGAGGAGCATAGATGAATGAGAGAACAAAATGCTAACAGGGTAACACCATCTCCAGAAAATCTACTTTAAACAAATCAGAAAATACCTGAAACCAGGGGGAAAGAAAGGGAAAGGAAGAAAAAATTAAAAGATAAAAACAAACAAAGACAGAAGAAAACAAAACAAAACAAACCAGAATATGATCAAATACGATCAGGCTGGTGCATAGATCAGTGCCACACACTAGATTTTGGGTGTATTTTGGTCTGTTAGAAGAAAGTGCCTCCCAAAATTTTAAAGAAAGAAAAACATATATATGTACAAAAATGAGGGTTGATACGATGAAGGGGTGGAATATGACTGTAAACATGAAAATTATAAAAAAAAATTATAAAAGGAATTTAAGATAAGTTGTTTGCAAAAAGAAAGAAGAGGTTTTAAAAAAAAATAGAAAAAAAAGGGAGAGAATGTGGTCAGGCAGGAGACTAGAACAAAGCCATACACTAGAGATTCAGGGTATATTTTGATCTTTTAGAAGAACCTGTATCTCAAAATTTTAAAGAGAGAACATCTTATATATATATATGCCAAAGATAAGGGTAACTACTATGAAGGGATAGAATATGACTCTAAAAATGAAAAATAAAAATGTTTTTTAAAAAAGGGATTGATAAGATGTTGGTTGAAAAAGGGACAAAGAAAATTTCAAAAAAAAAAAAAACAGTTAAAAAAAATAACTTTGAAAGACTAAAGAATCATGGTAAAAAAGCCATGGATTCTATGTGCAGTATTCCCCTAGCTCTGGAGTTCTCCATTCTCATTGATCCGTAAACTTGGTCTTGGCTGGCTGTTCTTGCTGATCTTCTGGGAGAGGGGTCTGTTGCCATGTTTCCCAAATGTCTTTGCCGGAGGTGGAATTGCCCCACCCTTGCCAGTCCGGACTATGTAATCTGCTGGTGTTTGCTCTCAGGAGTTTTTGTTCCCTGCAAACTTTCAGTACAACTTTGGAGGCCAAGAGTGAAAATGGCAGCCTCCCAATCTCCACCCCGGAGGAGCTGAGGACTCAGGGCCCCGCTTCTCACTGAGCCTCCAGAGAAAAGCAGTCAATCACTCCCATCTCCCCAGTTTCCTGCCGCACACAGTGCTCACCCGGCCTGTGACTGAGTGTTTCTATCTCTGGCACCTGACTCGGTGTGGAGTCTCCAAACCCAGCAGATCCTTACAGTGCACTCTCATGCCACTCCTCCCAGGGGAGGAAGGGGAGTCTCCCCGGATCTGCCGCTTGTTGGGTCCCTGCTGGAAGAGCAGTGGCTCGACTGTGCCACGGATCAGTTTATAGCAACCCCAAGCTGAGCCTGCACCTCAGCTCCATCTCTGCAGCTGGCTTCCCCACTCCAATACCTGGGAGCTCTGCCGCACTCAAGCACCCCCCGTCTTTCTGTGACCCCCAGGGTCCTGAGACTACACTGTCCCGCTAGGGTTCCACCCCCAGCTTAGCCACTGGAGTGACGTCCCTCAGTGGAGCAGACTTTTAAAAGTTCCGATTTTGTGCTCCGGGGCTCTATCACTTGCCAGAAGTGGCCAATGGAAGCCCCCTCCCCCGCTGTCTATCCTCCCTGAATATCGCCTTGGATTCACTTCTCCGCACGTCCTACCTTCCAGAAAGTGTTCACTTTTCTGTTTAGAGAGTTGTTGCTATTCTTTTCTTTGATCTCCTTTTCAGTTCATAGGTGTTCAGAATGGTTTGATCCCTATCCAGCCGAATTCCTGAGACCCGACAACATCCAGGTCTCCTACTCCTCTGCCATCTTGCTCCACCTCTGTTTCCATGTATTTTTTATTCTTTAATTTCCTGGCTGACCCATTCGATCTTTAGTAGGATGATCTTTAACTTCCATGTATTTGTGTTTCTTCAAAATTGATTTCAAGTTTTAAAGCATTTTAGTATCAAAATTGCATGGTATGATCTCAAGCTTTTTATACAATCTTTTATACACAAATCTGGTTGAACCCTGATTTGTGACCTGCTATGATTTATTCTGGAGAATGTTCCATGTGCACTCAAAAAGGATGTGTATTATGTTGCTTTAGGATGAAATGTTCTGAATATATCCTTGAAGTCCATCCAGTCCAATGTGTCATTCAGAGCCCTTGTTTCCTTGTTGATCGTCTGCTTAGATGATCTGTGCATTGCTGTGAGTGGAGTGTCAAAGTCCCCTAGTATTTTCAGTGTGTTTCTTTAATTTTGTTATTAATTGGTTTATATAATTGGCTGCTCCCAATTTATTTATTTATTTTTTAAAAGATTTTATTTATTTATTTGAGAGAGAGAATGAGATAGAGAGAGCATGAGAGTGGGGAGAGTCAGGGGGAGAAGCAGACTCCCTGCTGAGCAGGGAGCCCGATGTGGGACTCAATCCCAGGACTCCAGGATCATGACCTGAGCTGAAGGCAGTCGCTTAACCAACTGAGCCACCCAGGCACCCGACTGCTCCCAATTTAGAGGCATAAATATTTACAATTGTTACAACTTCTTGTTGGATAGACCTTTTATTATGATAATAGTGTCCTTTTTCATCTCTTGTTACAGTCTTTGGTTTAAAATCTAGTTTGTCTGATATAGGGATGGCTACTCCACCTTTCTTTTGATGTGCATTAGTATGATAAATTGTTATTTACCCACTCATTTTCAATCTGGAGGTTTCTTTGGGTCCACAATGAGTCTCTTGTAAGCAGCACATCAATGGGTCATGTTTTTTATTCAATCTGATAGCCTATTTCTTTTGATTGGAGCATTGAGTCCATTTACACTCAGAGTAATTATTGAAAGACATAAATTTAGTGCCATCCTGTAAAGTAGCTGTTTATGTAGATTGTCTCTGTTTCTTTCTGGTCTATGTTACTTTTGGGCTGTCTTTTCACTCAAGGGATCCTTCATTATTTCTTGCAGGGCTGGTTTAGTGTTCACAAATTCCTTTATTTTTTGTTTGTCCTGGAAAATCCTTATCTATCTTTCTATTCTGAATTATAGCCTTGCTGGATAAAGTATTCTTGGCTGCCTATTTTCCCCCATTTAGCACATTGAATATATCATGCCAGTCCTTTCCAGCATGACAAGTCTCTGTGGACAGGTCTGCTACCAGCCTTATATTTCTACTCTCATAGGTTAAAGACCTCTTGTCCTGAGCTGCTTTCAGGATTTACTCTTTATGTCTGAAATTTGCAAGCTTCACTATTATATGTAGTGCTTTTTACCTGTTTTTATTGGTTTTGAAGGTGGGGGTTCTGTGCCTCTTGCACTTGAACACCTGTTTGCTTCCCTAGATTTGGGAAGTTATCAGCTACAATTTGTTCAAATAAATCTTGTTCCCCACTCTCTCTCTCTTCATTTTCTGGGATCCCTATTATTTGAATATTATTTCGCTTTATGGTATCACTGATTTCTCAAAGTCTCACTTCATGGTCCAGTAGTTGTCTTTCTCTCTTGTTTTCAGCTTCTTTATTCTCCATCATTTTGTCTTCTATATCACTGACTCTTTCTTCTGACTCATTTATCTTTGAAATTATAGTGTCAATTTTTTACTGCATTTCAGTAAAAGCATTTTTAATTTTGGCCTGATTAGATCTTAGCTCTTTTATTTCTGTAGTAAGGGATTCTCTAGTGTCTTCTATGTTTTCTTCAAGCCCAGCTAGTATCTTTATAATAATTGTCTTAAATTGTAGTTCAGACATCTTATAGCCATATTGCTTGAATCCCTGGCATTGAGTTCTACTTCCTGTTCTCTCCTTTGCAGTGAATTTCTATGTCTCAGTATTTCCAGAAAAGAATAGAAGAAAGAGGAGACAACAATACTAAAAATAAAATAATAATAATAATAATAATAATAATAATAATAATAATAATAAATAAGAAACCAGAAGAAAACAGAAGTCAAACAAAATAAGAAAAAAATCAAACCAGAAATAAAACCATAAAACAAAATACCAGATCCTGTGTGTATTTTGGTCTGCTTGTAAAAAGAAACTAGGTCCCAAAATAGGAAAGAAGGAAAAAATTATATATTTAAAAAAATAAATAAAGATAAAATACAAATACAATGAATGAAAACTATATATATATATATGTATATGTGTATATATATACACACACACACACACACACACACGTAGAATGGAAAAATTTAGAAAAGAGTTGGAAAAAAACCTGAAACTCTAAAGAATAATTTAAAGAACCCCATGAATGCTATATACTCTTTTCCCCGAGAGCTAAAGTTTTGCAGTTCTCTATAATCAGTAAACTTGGTGCTATCCAGTTGTTCCTGCTGATCTTCTTGGCGAGGAGCCTGTTCTGCTGATTCTCAGGTGCCCTTGCCCTGGTGGAATTGTGCCTCCCTTCCCTGGGAACTGGGCTTCATGTAAGCAGTTCCGGATTACACTGTGTGGTGCTCTTTTGCTCCCTGGAGGGTTTCAGCAACAATGGGAGGGATGAAAATGGTAGTACCCAGATCTCTAGCCCCAGAGCTGAAAGTTTGCACCCTCCACTCTTCTGTGAGCCCTCACAGAAAAGCAGCCAATCACTTTTGTCTCCCTGGTTTCTGTCTGAACTCTGTTCACTCAGCCAGTGACCAAGTTTTTATCTCAGGCACACAACTGAGTTTCAAGTTGTCAAATTTTATGGACTCCCTCAGGGCAGACCCTCACCTTTCCTCCAAGGGGAGGGAGGGGGGTCTCACCATGGTCTGCCTTTTGCTGGGCCCCTGCCCATAAAGCAGTGGCATTACTGTGCAGCAGTTCACAGTTTATGGACCACTGAGCAGAAAGCTGGCACCTAGACTCATTGTTTTTAGCTGGCTTCCCTGCTCCAATGCCTGGGAACTCTGCCACATTCAGGCACTTTCCAGTCTTCTTGTAACTCTGTGGATCCTGAGACCACACTGTCCCACCTGGGATCTGCCCCACTCTTCCACCTGAGCACCTTTAAGCCAGGGACATCCTCCACCATAGCAGACTTCTAAGTTTCAATTTTGCACTCTGCTGCTTATAATACTTTGTGGTAGCCTCTATAAGCCGGCCCCCTCCTGTGGCCTTATCCTCTAATATATCGCCCAAGATTCATCTCTGTGTCTTCTACCTTCCAAAAAGTAGTCACCTTTTCTATTTGTAGAATTGCAGCATTTCTTTTCTCAGCTCCCCCATTGATTTCACAGGTATTCAGAATGATTTGATAACTATCTAGCTGAATTCCAGGGACCAGGCAGACTTAGGGTACCTTACTCCTCCACCATCTTAACTCCTCCTCAGACTCCACTTCTAATTGTAATTCTCTTCCTATGTCTGCCACATCTGCTGTTAGTGCCTCCACTGAAATCTTAAATCTCTCAAAGTCATACATAAGGGTTGGAAACAATCTTTTCCAAATTCCTGATGAAAGTTGATACTTTGACCTCATTCCATGAATCTCAAATGTTCTTAATGGCATCTAGAATGGTGAATCCTTTCCAGAAAGGTTTCAATTTACATTGCCCAGATCCATCAGAAGAATCACTATCCATGGTATCCAAAACCTTACAAAATGTATCTTGTAAATACAAAGACTTTAAAGTCAAAATTACTCCTTGATCCATGGGCTGCACAATGGATATTGTGTTAGCAGGCATGAAAACAATGTAAATCTCATTGTACATCTCCATCAGAGTTCTTTGGTGACCAGGTACATTGTCAATGAGCATATTTTGATAGAAATCTTTTTTTTTTTTTTTTCTGAGTAGATCTCAACAGTGGGTTTAAAATATTCAGTAAACCAGAGGGAGGAGATAAGATGGTGAAGGAGTAGAGGGACCCTAAGTTTGCCTCATCCTTTGAATACAACCAGATAGTTATCAAATCATTTTGAACACCCAGGAAATCAACTGGAGTTCTGAGAAAACAAATGCTGCAAGCCCACAAGTAGAAAAGTGATCACTGTTAAGAAGGTAGGAGGTGTGGAGACTTGAATCAGGTGAGATATAGCTGATGATATGCTGGCAGGGAAGGAGCCTGCTTACAGAGGTACTGCAACGTATTATAAGCAGCAGAGTGAAAAATCAGGACTATTAGAAGTCTACAAGAGTGGGGGAGGTGCTCTGGTGGTGAAGAGGGGCAGAATCCCTGGTGTGACAGCATGGTCTGAGGATTCCCTGGGTTGCAAGAAGAAGGCACAACACCTAAGTGAGCCATGTTTCCCAGGCATAGGAACATGGAAGCCAGCTGAGAACAGCCAGTCTAGGTGCTGGCTTTCTGCTCTGTGTTGCTATAAACTGTGAACTGCTGCATAGTTGTGCGACTGCTTTCCTGGGATGGGTCCAATAAAAGGCAGATGCATGGTGAGACCCTCTGTGGGGGCAACAGGATGGGTCCCTACCAGGGGAGTCCTGAAAATTTAGATTTTTGAAACTCAGTCACATGCCTGAGATAAAAAACTCAGACGCAGGCAAGGTGAACTCAGAGTTCTGATGGAAAGGTGGTGACATGAGTGATTGATTGCTCTTCTGTGAGTAATTTTCAGCTCCAAGGTTAGAGAGCAGGGCATTACCATATTCATCCCACCCATCAGTGCTAAACAGCAAAACAACACCACCTAGTGGAGTCCAGAGCTGCTTACACCAAGCCCTATCTCCCTGTGCATTGGAGGTGCATTTCCACTAGGACAAGTCCACCTGAGAATCAGGGCAACAGGCCCCTCCCCCAGAAGACCAGCACAACTAGGTCACACCAAATTTACTGATCATAGAGAGCTGCAAAGATTCAGCTCTAGAGGAAAACAAAAAACAAAAAACAAAAGCTCTCTCGGGTGTCGCTACCAAGATGACCAAGAAAAGGAATAATGGTCGTGCCAAAAAGGGCCGCGGCCACGTACAGCCTATTCGCTGCACCAACTGCGCCCATTGTGTGCCCAAGGATAAGGCCATTAAGAAGTTCATTATTCGGAACATAGTAGAGGCCGCCGCCGTCAGGGACATTTCCGAAGCGAGTGTCTTCAACGCCTATGTGCTTCCCAAGCTGTATGTGAAACTACATTATTGTGTGAGTTGTGCCATTCACAGCAAGGTAGTCAAGAATTCTTTGTATTTTTATTCTTTAGCCTTAATTATTATTTTCCAGTTATTTTCTTTTTTCAATCCTTTTTTATTCTTTTGTAATTTTTATTTTTATATATACTACATACATATTGTGTCATTTTTACTGCAGTTTATTTTATACATATAATTTCTTTCTTTTTTTATTTTGGGATCTAGTTTCTATTAACAAGCAGAACGAAACACACACAGGATCTAGTTTTTGTCTTGTTTTGTTTTGTTTGTTGTTCTTTTTCTTTCTTTTATTTTCTGGGCAAAATGATGAAACAGGAGAAATTTACCCCAAAAGAAAGAACAGGATGTAGTATTCACAGCCAGGGGTTTAATCAATACAGATACAAATAATATGTCTGAACTAGAATCTAAAATAGTGATTATAAAGATACCAGCTGGGTTTGATAAAAATATAGAAGACACTAGAGAATCCCTTACTGTAGAGGTAAAAGAACTAAAATATAGTCAGGTTGAAATAAAAAAATGCTATAACTGAAATGTAGTCCCAAGTGGAGGACATAAAAATGAGTGTGAACAAATCAGAAGAACAAATCAGTGATAGAGAAGACAAAATTATGGAAACTAATGAAGCTGAACAGAAGAAGGAAGGAAAATTATTAGATCAAGAAAGTAGATTTAGGGAACTTAGTGATTCCATAAAGCAAAATAAAATCCATTTTATAGGAGTCCCAGAAGAAGAAGAGGAGGAAAAATGGGCAGATAGTTTATTTGAACAAATTATAGCTGAGAACATCCTTAATCTGGGGAAGGAAACATGCATGCAAGTCTAAGAGGCATAGGGAACTCCCCTCAAAATCCACAAAAATAGGTCAACACCATGACATATTATAGTGAAACTTGCAAATTAAAAGATAAAGAGAAAATACTGAAAGCAGCTAAAGAATAAACGTCCTTAACCTGCAAGGGTAGACACATAAGGCTGGCAGCAGACCTGTCCACAGAGACCTCACAGTCCAGAATGAACTGGCATGATATATTCTACATGGTAAATGGGATAAATATGGAACCAAGAATACTTTATCCAGGAAGGCTGTCATTCAGAAAAGGAGAGATAAAGAGTTTCAAGACAAAATAATAATAATAATAATAATAATAATAATAATAATAATAATAATAAAGGAGCTTGTGAACACTAAACAAACGCTGCAAGAAATATTAAGGGATTAAGGGCGACTCTTTGAATGGAAAGAGACCAAAAGAAACAAAGAGCAGAAAGGAACAGAGACACTGTACAGGAAAAGCGACTTTATAGGTAATAAAATGGCACCAATTTCATATCTTTCAATAATTACTCTGAATGTAAGTACTCCAATCAAAAGACATAGGGTATCAGAATGGATTAAAAAACAAGATCATTGATATGCTGCTTACAAGTGACTCATTTTAGACCCAAAGACACCTCCACATTTAAAATAAGGGTGTAAAGAACAATTTGCCATGCTTATGCACATCAAAAGAAAGGTGGAGTAGCCATCCCTATATCAGACAAACTAGATTTTAAACCAAAGACTGTAATAAGAGATGAAGGACACTATATCATAATAAAAGGGTCTAGCCAACAAAAAGATCTAACAATTGTAAATATTTATGCCCCTAACATGGGAGCAGCCAGATATATAAATAAATGAAATTTAAAAATTATTGATAATAATATGATAATAGGGAATTTAATACTCCACTCACAGCAATGGAGAGATCATCTAAGCAAAAGATCAATAAGGAAACAAAGGCTTTGTATGATACACTGGACAAGATGGACCTAAACAGATATATTCAGAACATTTCATCCTAAACCAGCAGAATACACATTCTTTTTGAGTTCACATGGAACATTCTCCAGAATAGATCACATATTGGGTCATAAATCAGGACTCAACTGGTACAAAAAGATTGAGATAATGCCATGCATATTTTCAGACTACAATGCTATGAAACTTGAAGTTAACCACAAGAAAGAAAGAAAATGGAGGTTAAAGAATATCCTGCTAAAGAATGAATAGGTCAACCAGGAAATTAAAGGATTTAAAAGTACATGGAAGCAAATGAAAATAAAAACATGACAGTTGAAAACCTTTGGGATGCAACAAAGCCTGTCCTAAGAGGGAAGCATATGGCATTACAGGCCTCCCTCAAGAAGCAGGAAAAGTCTCAAATACACAACCTAACATTACACCTAAAGGAGCTGTAAAAGGAAGAACAAATAAAGCCTAACTCCAACAGGAGAAAAATAATAAAGATTAGGGCAGAAATCAATTATTAAATATCAATGAAACTAAGAGCTGGTTATTTGAAAGAATTAAGAAGATTGATAAACCCCAAGCCAGACTTATCAAAAAGAGAAAGAACCCAAATTAATAAAATTGCAAATGAAATAGGAGAGATTACAACCAAAAACAAGGAAATACAAACAATTATAAGAGCATATTATCAGAAATTATATGCCAACAAGTTAGGCAATCTGGAAGAAGTGGATACATTCCTAGAAACATATAAACTGTTTCAGGAAGAAATAGAAAATCTGAACAGACCCATAACCAGCAACGAAATTGAAGCAGTAATCAAAACTCTTCCAACAAACAAGATTCCATGGCTGGATGGCTTCCTAGGGGAATACTACTAAATATTAAAGAAGAATTAATACCTAACTTCTGAAACTGTTCCAAAAGAGAAATGGAAGGAAAACTTCCAAACTCATTCTGTGAGGCCAGCATTACCTTGATCCTTAAACCAGACAAAGACCCCACTAAAAAGGAGAATCAAGGACCAATATCCCCAATGAACATGGATGCAAAAATTCTCACCAAGATACTAATAGAATCCAACAGTACATTAAAAGGATTATTCAACAGGACCAAGTGAGATTTATTCCTGGGCTGCAGGGGTGGTTCAACATCCACAAATCAATCAGTGTGATACAACACATTAATAAAAGAAAGGATAAGAATATTATGATCTTCTCAATAGGTGCAAGAAAAGCATTTGAAAAATACAGCATCCATTCTTGATAAAATCCCTACACAATGTAGGAAGAGAGGGAACATAACACAACATTATAAAGGCCATAGATGAAAGACCCACAGCGAATATCATCCTCAGTGGGGAAAAACTGAGAGCTTTTCCCCTAAGGTCAGGAATGCAACAAGGATGTCCACAATCACCACTGTTATTTAACATAATACTGGAAATCCTAGCCTCAGCAATCAGACAACAAAAAGAAATAAAAGGCATCCAAATAGGCAAATAAGAAGTCAAACTCTCAAATTCTATGTATGAATGAAATCATATGGTATTTGTCTTTCTCTGACTGACTTATTTCACTTAGCATAAAACCCTCCAGTTATATCCACCATATTGCAAATGGCAAGATATCATTCTTTTTGATGGCTGAGTAATATTCCATTGTATATATGCACCATATCTTCTTTATCCATTCATCTGTTGATGGACATCTGGGTTCTTTCCACATTTTGACTATTGTGGACATTGCTGCTATCTGCTATAAATATTGGTGTGCATGTGGCCAATTGAATCGCTATGTTTGTATCCTTTGGGTAAATACCTAGTGCAATTGCAGGTTCATAGGTAGTACTATTTTTTAACTTTTTGAGGAACCTCCTTCCTATTTCTCAGAGTGGCTGCACCAGTCGCATTCCCCCCAACAGTGTAAGAGGGTTCCTCTTTCTCTGCATCCTAGCCAACATCTGTTCTTTCCTCAGTTGTTAATTTTAGCCATTCTTACTGGTGCTAGGTGTACCTCATTGTGGTTTTGATTTGTATTTTCCTGATGCTGAGTGATGCTGAGCATTTTTCATGTGTCTGGTGGCCATTTGTTTGTCTTCTTTGGAGACATGTCTGCTCATGTCTTCTGCCCATTTCTTGACTGGATTTTTTGTTGTTTGGGTGTTGAGTTTGATAAGTTCTTTATAGATTTTGGATACTAACCCTTTATCTGATATGTCATTTGCAAATATCTTCTCCCATTCTGTTGGTTGCCTTAGTTTTGTTGATTGTTTCCTTGGTGTGCAAAAACTTTTTATCTTGATAAAGTCCCAATAGCTCATTTTTGCTTCTGTTTCCCTTTCCTCTGGAGATGTGACTAGCAAGAATTTGCTGCAGCTTAAGACAAAGAGGTTGCTGCCTGTGTTCTCTAGAATTTTGATGGATTCCTGTCTCGCATTCAGCTCTTTCATCCATTTTTTAAAGATTTTATTTATTTATTTAACACACAGAGTTTTTGTGGGGGGAAAGGGAGTGGTAAGCGGAGAGAGAGGGGGAAGTAGGCTCCTTGCTGAGCAAGGAGCCCAATGCGGGTTCAACTCCAGGACCCTGGGATCATGACCCTAGCTTAAGGTAGATGCTTAACTGAATGAGCCACACAGGCGCCCTTCTTTCATCTATTTTGATTTTATTTTTGTGTATGATGTAAGAAGGTGGTCCAGTTTCATTCTTCTGCATGTGGCTGTCCAATTTCCCCAAAACCATTTGTTGAAAAGACTGTCTTTTTTCCATTGGATATTCTCTCCTGATTTGTTAAAGATTAGTTGACAATAGAGTTGATGGTCCATTTCTGGGTTCTCTATTCTGTTCCATTGATCTATGTGTCTGCTTTTGTGCCAGTACCATACTGTCTTGATGATGACAGCTTTGTAATACAGTTTGAGGTCTGAAATTGTGATGCCTCCAGCTTTCCTTTTCTTTTTCAACATTCCTTTGGCCATTTGGGATCTTTTCTGCTTCCATACAAATTTTAGAATTGTTTGTTCCAGCTCTGTGAAAAAGTCTGGTGGTATTTTGTTAGGGATTGCAATGAATGTGTAGATTGCTTTGGGTAGCATAAACATTTTAACATATTTGTTCTTCCAATCCATGAGCATGGAATGTTTTTCCATTTCTTAGGGTCTTCCTCAATTTCTTCCCTAAGTGTTCTATAGTTTTCAGAGTATAGATAGTTTACCTCTTTGCTTAGATACCTAGGTTTATTCCTAGGTATCTTATGGGTTTTTTTTTATGGTGCGACTGTAAATGGGATCAATTCCTTGATTTCCCTTTCTTTTTCTGCCTCATTGTTAGTGTATAGAAATGCAACTGACTTCTGTGCATTGGTTTTATATCCTGCCACATTGCTGAATTCCTGTATCAGTTCTAGCAATTTTTAGGTGGAGTCTTTTGGGTTCTCTACATAGAGTATCATATCATCTGTGAAGAGTGAGAATTTGACTTCTTCTTTGCCTATTTGGATGTCTTTTATTTCTTTTTGTTGTCTGATTGCTGAGGCTAAGATTTCCAGTATTATGTTGAATAACAGTGGTGATTGTGGACATCCCTGTTACATTCCTGACCTTAGGGGAAAGCTCTCAGTTTTTCCCCATTGAGAATGATATTCGCTGTGGGTTTTTCATGGATGGCTCTTATGATACTGAAGTATGTTCTCTCTATTTCTACATAGCGGAGAGCTTTTATCAAGAAAGGATGTTGTATTTTGTCAAATGTAAAGCTCTCCTCTCATGTTAGTTCCAAAGATGACACTGAAAAAAATAAAGATGACACTATGCTTGCCAGATAAGCCTAGGGCTATGGCTGGGATCAGGGAGCAGGGAGCAGAGATGAGGGCTGCATATCTCACTGGGTAGGCAAGGATTAGTCCCTCAGAAGATTGGAGTGTAGTTCAGAGACAATGGGTAGTTGACCAGTGTTACCCAGCATCTTATTTCCCTTCTGACTGCCTGATTCTCAGGAACTGGAAAACAGCTTCCCCTTTAGGGATTCTGGGATTGTCTCTCAAAATTGTTTCCATTTCTGGTTTAGAACTGTCATAGGTTGGGAAAGAACTATGGAGAGAAAATAAGGGGCAGTCTAACAGGGTGTCTCTCTCCAACTGAGAACCATTTTCTGCCCCATCCAATCTTCTAGAGGGACCCTATTCTCCCACGTTAGGATCCATATCTGCACTCTATAGCCCAATAGGCCCATATTTAACAATATGCCTGCTTGTCATATGTTCATTTGGTGGGGTTCATACTCCAAGCACATTCCAAGTCTCCCAGTCCTTTATTCTCCAGTGAGGGAAGGCCTCATATAAAATTGTGACCACTGACATTCCCCAAAGTCTTTCTAACTCTCTTTTTCCTGGAAATTACGACTTTTAATTTTATTGTACATGAAAGGCATTTCCAATACCACTATGATGAATGGGTCTGGAAAACTACTAGGGACTGGGGGTTGGGACAGGTAAGCCCCTCAAGAATGAGTCATTTGGGTTGGAGGGTGGTAGGCCTTATTTAGTTGGCTAGAGAGGGAGTTCTGGCAAGGAAGGAGGGCTCTCTAAAGAAAACTATAAATGATATTTCTCACACTTGTAGCCTGCATCTAGAACCAGAGCAGAGGTCCTAGAGACCAATGAATCAGGAGACTTCAGGGTCCTGGAAGCCACAGAACAATCTGGGAATGGGGATTGGAAAATCTATTTATAACATTTTCTCTGCTTCTATATGTGTTTAAATATTCAAAAGTAGATCTCCCTTGGTCTAAAGTGGAAGTGGCTTGATATACCCTCAAGTGAAACTCAAGTAGGTCTTAGTTGTCAAAGACAGGATGTTAAATCTATATAGAAACATATCAAAATCTCATTGCTGGGATTGATGTATAGATGGACTTTAAATGCCCCCCACCCTCATACATGCACCCTTTCCCCTCCAAGGTGTGACTTCAGAACTCCGGAACACATCAAAATCACTGGACATTCTATACATCCTCTTTTTAAACATTTTTTTGTTTGTTTATTATGGGAACTTTGAAACATATACAAAATAAAGAAAACAGTATAATGAACCCCACATACCCACTATCCAGCTTTAAAACTTAGTAATTTATCTATTCCTCTACCCACTCCCTCACCACCCTTCTCTATATTATTTTGAAGCAAATCCTTGACATCCTATCATTTTGTCCAATAACAGTATGTATTTCTAAATAACAAGGATTCTAAACATTATAACTACAATACCATTAACAAACCTAAATATATACTAAGAATGATTCCTTAATAACATCCAATAATCAGTGTTCAGATATTCTTGTTTGCCTCACAAATGTTATTTTACAGTTATATTCCCATAAGGATCCTAATAAGGTCCATACATTAAAATTGAATGACATGTTTCTTAAGTCTCTGTTAAGTTCAGTCTGGTTCAATCTCTCTCTCTCTCTCTCTCTCTCTCTCTCTCTCTCTCTCTCTCTCTGTGTGTGTGTGTGTATTTATTGAAGAAACTGAACTGGTTGATTTGTCCTGTAGTGCTTCCCACAGTTTGGTCTACATTTTACACACATTTCTGTGGTAAACTTTAATTGTTCCCTCTGTTCTATTTCTTATAA
Source organism: Mirounga leonina (assembly GCF_011800145.1). Lineage (NCBI taxonomy): Eukaryota > Metazoa > Chordata > Mammalia > Carnivora > Phocidae > Mirounga > Mirounga leonina. The sequence continues at coordinate 631,149 of NW_023270062.1, forward strand.
ATTAGAGAAATCTAGAGGCTTTATCAGACAGAGGTTCAATATTTTGGCAAGACTGCTTCATGGACATTGCTGTATCATTCTATCCAGAGGCACATAATGGTAGATGACTCTGTTTTTTGGTGTTATAATCTCCTTCCTTTATAGATGAAGGAAACAGATTTAGAGAAGCATGAGGCTGAACAGAGCTGGTATAGCTATCAAACCCAGGTCTTCTAACTCCCTGCCCCATAGTCCTTGCCCTGTACCACATTCCACCAGACTGTTGAAGGAGGCATCTAATGAACAGGTCAGGAAGACCACTGGGAACAGCTGCCTACTTTTTCTGTTTCAAGCAGAAACAGCTCCCCCTTAGCTCCTCAGGGTTCTCTGGCTCTAGTTCCAGTCCAGTATTTCTACAACAGAGTTTAGAAAGACTCCATCTGGAAAAAAAAAAAAAAGCGGAGGAGGGGGTTTCTCACTTGTTTTGGCAAATCCTAAACAGTGTGAGGAAAGGTGGCCTCTTCAAGAAAGGGAAAGGAAAGGATTATTTGGCTCAAAACAACAAGATGGGATGTATATATATACTGGTGGGACTGGAAGTGTGAGGGGGTACCCTGCCTTCTCGGAGGAGCATCCTGGGCTTCCTGCCAATGCAGTTGAGAAGGAGAGGGGAAGAGGCAAGAGAAAGTATGAAACAGATAATTCTGGGAAATCCCCTTGAAGGGAGAGCTCAGCTTCTGGCACTGCTGTTCTTTGTGGAAGGCAAAGAGGGGGAGAGAGGGGGTTTCCAGCTTTGTTAAAAAAGACTTTCTGCCTAGAGATTACCTGGTGACTCATTGGCAAGTTCAGATTCTTAATGCAGACTGGTTCATCTACTGATTTCTGTTCATTTTAGATTCCCATTGTGTTTCAAGCACCAAAGTGGGCTACAAATTGAGCATGGGTGATCTGGGAAGTTCTAAGACTTGGACAGACCCTAGGAGGTCATGTTCATCCCTCAGTTCTGTTTCCTTCTTCACCAATTTTCACCACTGGGCAGTCTTTCCTCCAAGTTAACTCAAACCCTTCCTGACAAAGTATAAACCCATTTTCTCTCTCTTTTTCCTTTGTGGAGAGGAAGAACAGCTCTTAGCTGTAGCAAATAACTCAAGGACCTAGTACTTAGTTCAGACCTTCATTATGTCCCAGGCTGATGATTGCACCAATCTCTCTGCCTCGTTTCTCACTGCTTCCATCATCATCACCCAGTCTGTGGCCAGATTAATCTTCACAAGGCACAGCACCGCTCATGTTAGAAAAGCTGTAGAGTCTACGGCCATACCACCCTGAACGCGCCCAATGTCGTCTGATCTCGGAAGCTAAGCAGGGTCAGGCCTGGTTAGTACTTGGATGGGAGAAAAGCTGTAGAATATTGTGGTCAGAGTGTGGGCTCTAGAAGCCAGACTTCCTGTTTGAGCAACTATCCTGGTTCCACTACTTAGCTGTGTGACCTTAACTTCTCTGGGCCTCAGTTTCCTTGTTTGTAAAATGCTATATTGTGAAGATTAAATGAATTGGTACATATCAGGCACTTAGAACAATGTCTGGCACATAGTTTTGACTTTGGTTTATGACATTTCTTCTGCTAGAACTAACCATTGTCTGTTATCCTCCACTTCTGCTTTTTGAAATCCTACCATGCTTCTAAGCCCAGCTTAAGTGCTGCTTCCTCCCTGAAGTCTTTCCTGGACTTTTGCAACCTCTTCCTCTGCTACATTCCCAGAGAATCTGTGTGTTAATACAACTCTTATGACATCTCCACATATTGTCTTATATCATCATTGTTTACATGTGACACCTCAATGGTACTCCCTTAAGAAAAATTGCCACACACCTGCCACTTAGTCCAGTGCTCAGTCAGTGGGGATGATATTATTCCTATATGCTTTGCTGTTTAAACCAGTGGTTCAGTTCTAGCTGCAAACTGGAATCACCTAAGGATCTTTAAAAACCACTGATGCCTGGGTCCTACACCTAGAAATTATGATATCACTGCTCTGTGGTGGGGCCTGAGGATTTGTATTTTTAAAATCTCCCCAGGTGATTTTGATGTATAGCCTGGGCTGAGAATCCCTGGTTTAAAAGTTTTAGTAACAATATTGTTCTTATATAAGCCTCACAACAACACTGGTAGGTTACACTGTTGACTAACATTAATAATGTTTTATAAATGAATAAACTGAGGCTCAAAAAGGTTAAAATGACTAGTCCAAGGTCACATAGACCTCAAATAGCAGAATGGAGAAGTATAGAAAGAGTTTGTAACTCCAAGTTCAGTGCTCTGTTCTTCAGAAGACAGATTTCTTAGCCTCTCCTACCATATTGGTTGCTCCTCAAAATCAAGAACTGTGTCTTAAAGGTTAGGAATGTTTTTTTTCAAGGATAGAAACATATTTTCAATGTTGGAGATTGTGTTTTAACTTCCAAAGTACTCTGAGCATGTGTTATTGAATGGTGAAAGGTGAAGAATGAAATGTATCAATCACTCATGAGACAAGAATGTAGAAAGGTGAGGTAAGTTGGCATAGGTGAGGAACGCTGGGACAAACATTTTGAAGAAAGACATTGAGGCAAGGATTACCACAGTGTTGTCCTAATATAGTGTTCCTCCTAATATAGTGTTTTTTCCACTACATTCCACCACCTTTCAAAAAAAGTAAAGAAAGAAAGAAAGAAGAAAGAAGGGAAGAAGAAGGAAAGAAAGAAAGAAAGAAAGAAAGAAAGAAAGAAAGAAAGAAAGAAAGAAAGAAGAAAGAAAGAAAGAAAGAAAGGAAGGAAGGAAGGAAGGAAGGAAGGAAGGAAGGAAGGAAGGAAGGAAGGAAGGAAGAAGAAAGAAAGAAAGAAAGAAAGAAAGAAAGAAAGAAAGAAAGAAAG